>NW_027590534.1:260000-274000 GCF_964213995.1 Mustelus asterias
TCAGTGTGCATCACTGTGTGTGTGTGTGCGTGTGTGTCACTGTGTATCACTGTGTGTGTGTGTTTAGGTGTGCAACAGTGTGTGTGTGTGTTGTTCAGTGTGTATCACTGTGTGTGTGTGTGTGTGTGTCACTGTGTATCACTGTGTGTCAGTGTGTATCACTGTGTGTGTGTGTGTCAGTGTGTATCACTGTGTGTGTGTTGTTCAGTGTGTATCACTGTGTGTGTGTGTCACTGTGTATCACTGTGTGTCACTGTGCATCACTGTGTGTGTCTGTGTGTGTCTGTGTGGTATCACTGTGTGTGTGTGGGTCAGTGTGTATCACTGTGTGTGTGTGTGTGTGTCAGTGTGTGTGTGTATCAGTGTGTGTTTGTGTGTGTCTGTGAGTATCACTGTGTGTGTGTGTCAGTGTGTATCACTGTGTGTGGGGGGTCAGTGTGTATCACTGTGTGTGTATGTGTCTGTGTGTATCAGTGTGTGTGTGGGTCAGTGTGTATCACTGAGCGTGTGTGTCAGTGTGTATCACTGTATGTGTGTGTGTCAG
The DNA here is from genome assembly GCF_964213995.1 of Mustelus asterias. NCBI lineage: Eukaryota > Metazoa > Chordata > Chondrichthyes > Carcharhiniformes > Triakidae > Mustelus > Mustelus asterias. The sequence continues at coordinate 260,545 of NW_027590534.1, forward strand.
TGTGTATCACTGTGTCTATGTGGGTCAGTGCGTAACACTGTGTGCGTGTCAACGTGTGTGTGTGGGTCAGTTTGTGTCACTGTGTTTCTGTGGGTCAGTGTGCATCACTGTGTGTGTGTGTGCGTGTGTGTCACTGTGTATCACTGTGTGTGTGTGTGTGTTTAGGTGTGCAACAGTGTGTGTGTGTTGTTCAGTGTGTATCACTGTGTGTGTGTGTGTGTGTCACTGTGTATCACTGTGTGTCAGTGTGTATCACTGTGTGTGTGTGTCAGTGTGTATCACTGTGTGTGTGTTGTTCAGTGTGTATCACTGTGTGTGTGTGTCACTGTGTATCACTGTGTGTCACTGTGCATCACTGTGTGTGTCTGCGTGTGTCTGTGTGGTATCACTGTGTGTGTGTGGGTCAGTGTGTATCACTGTGTGTGTGTGTGTGTGTGTGTGTCAGTGTGTATCCCTGTGTGTGGGGGGTCAGTGTGTATCACTAGTGTGTGTGTGTGTCAGTGTGCATCACTGTGTTTGTGTGTGTCAGTGTGTATCACTGTGTGAGGGGGGGTCAGTGTGTATCACTGTGTGTGTGTGGGTCAGTGTGTATCACTGTGGGTGTGTGGGTCAGTGTGTATCACAGTGTGTGTGTCAGTGTGTGTCATTGCGTGTGTGTGACAGTGTGTTTCACTGTGTGTGAGTCAGTGTGTACCACTGTGTGGGGGGGTCAGTGTGTATCACTGTGTGTGTGTGGGTCAGTGTGTATCACTGTGGGTGTGTGGGTCAATGTGTATCATTGTGTGTGTGTCAATGTGTGTCAATGCGTGTGTTTGACAGTGTGTTTCAATGTGTGTGTGTCAGTGTGTATCATTGTGTGAGCGTGTGTCAGTGTGTATCACTGTGTTAGTGTGGGTCAGTGTGTGTCACTGTGTGTGTGTGGGTCAGTGTATGTCACTGTGTGTTTGTGTGTGTCTGTGTGTCTGTGTGTGTGTGCATCAGTGTGTGTTTGTGTGTGTCTGTGAGTATCACTGTGTGTGTGTGTCAGTGTGTATCACTGTGTGTGGGGGGGTCAGTGTGTATCACTGTGTGTATGTGTGTCAGTGTGCATCACTGTGTGTGTGTGTGTGTCAGTGTGTATCCCTGTTTGTGGGGGTGTCAGTGTGTATCACTGTGTGTGTGTGGGTCAGTGTGTATCTCTGTGTGTGTGTGTGTGTCAGTGTGTATCACTGTGTGTGTGTGTGTCAGTGTGCATCACTGTGTGTGTGTCAGTGTGTATCCCTGTGTGTGTGGGGGTCACTGTGTATCACTGTGTGTCAGTGTGCATCACTCTGTGTGTGTGTGGGGTCAGTGTGTATCACTGTGCGTGTGTGTGTCAGTGTGTATCACTGTGTGTGTGTGTGTGTGTGTCAGTGCGCATCACTGTGTGTGTGTTAGTGTGTATCACTGTGTGTGTGTGTGTGTGTGTGTGAGTGCGCATCACTGTGTGTGTCAGTGTGTATCACTGTGGGTGTGTGGGTCAGTGTGTATCACTGTGTGTGTGTCACTGTGTGTCAATGCGTGTGTTTGACAGTGTGTTTCACTGTGTGTGCGTCAGTGTGTATCACTGTGTGAGCGTGTGTCAGTGTGTACCACTGTGTTTGTGTGGGTCAGTGTGTGTCACTGTGTGTGTGTGGGTCAGTGTATGTCACTGTGTGTTTGTGTGGGTCAGTGTGTGTCACTGTGTGTTTGTGTGGGTCAGTGTGTATCTCTGTGTGTGTGTGTATCAGTGTGTGTTTGTGTGTGTCTGTGAGTATCACTGTGTCTGTGTGTGTGTCAGTGTGTATCCCTGTGTGTGGGGGGGGGTCAGTGTGTATCACTGTGTGTGTGTGGGTCAGTGTGTATCACTGTGTGTGTGTGTGTGTGTGTGTCAGTGTGTATCACTGTGTGTTTGTGTGTCAGTGTGTATCACTGTGTGTGTGTGTCAGTGTGCATCACTGTGTGTGGGGGGGTCTGTGTGTATCACTGTGTGTGTGTGTGTGTCACTGTGTATCACTGTGTGTCAGTGTGCATCACTGTGTGTGTGTGTGTGTCAGTGTGTGTCACTGCGTGTGTGTGTGTCAGTGTGTATCACTGTGTGTGTGTGGTTCAGTGTGTATCACTGTGTGTGTGTGTGTCAGTGTGTATCACTGTGTGTGTGTGGGTCAGTGTGTATCACTGTGTGTGTGTGTGTCAGTGTGTATCACTGTGTGTGTGTGTGTGTGTCAGTGTGTATCACTGTGTGTGTGTGTCAGTGAGTATCACTGTGTGTGTGTGTGTCAGTGTGTATTACTGTGTGTGTGTGTGTAAGTTTGTATCACTGTGTGTGTGTGTGGGTCAGTGTGTATCACTGTGTGTGCGTCAGTGTGTATCACTGTGTGTGTGTGTGTGTGGGTCAGTGTGTATCACTGTGTGTGTGTGTGGGTCAGTGTGTATCACTGTGTGTGTGTGTGTGTCAGTGTGTATCACTGTGTGTGTGGGTCAGTGTGTATCACTGTGTGTGTGTGTCAGTGTGTGTCAATGCGTGTGTTTGACAGTGTGTTTCACTGTGTGAGCGTGTGTCAGTGTGTATCATTGTGTTTGTGTGGGTCAGTGTGTGTCAGTGTGTGTGTGTGGGTCAGTGTGTATCACTGTGTGTGTGTGTGTGGGTCAGCGTGTATCACTGTGTGTGTGTGTGGGTCAGTGTGTATCACTGTGTGTGTGTGTGTGTCAGTGTGTATCACTGTGTGTGTGGGTCAGTGTGTATCACTGTGTGTGTGTCAGTGTGTGTCAATGCGTGTGTTTGACAGTGTGTTTCACTGTGTGAGCGTGTGCCAGTGTGTATCATTGTGTTTGTGTGGGTCAGTGTGTGTCACTGTGTGTGTGTGGGGGTCAGTGTGTATCACTGTGTGTGTGTGTGTGTCAGTGTGTATCACTGTGTGTGTGGGTCAGTGTGTATCACTGTGTGTGTGTGTCAGTGTGTGTCAATGCGTGTGTTTGACAGTGTGTTTCACTGTGTGAGCGTGTGTCAGTGTGTATCATTGTGTTTGTGTGGGTCAGTGTGTGTCACTGTGTGTTTGTGTGGGTCAGTGTTCATCACTGTTTGTGTGTGTGTGTGTCTGTGTGTGTGTGTATCAGTGTGTGTTTGTGTGTGTCTGTGAGTATCACTGTGTGTGTGTGTCAGTGTGTATCACTGTGTGTGTGTGTGTCAGTGTGTATCACTGTGTGTGTGTGTCTGTGAGTATCACTGTGTGTGTGTGTATCAGTGTGTATCACTGTGTGTGTGTGTGTGTCAGTGTGTATCACTGTGTATGTGTGTGTGTCAGTGTGTATCCCTGTGTGTGGGGGGGTCAGTGTGTATCACTGTGTGTGTGTGGGTCAGTGAGTATCACTGTGTGTGTGTTTGTGTGTGTGTGTGTGTGTCAGTGTGTATCACTGTGTGTGTGTGTGTCAGTGTGTATCACTGTGAGTCCGTGTGCTTCACTGTGTGTGTGTGTCAGTGTGTATCTCTGTGTGTGGGGGGCTCTGTGTGTATCACTGTGTGTGTGTGTGTCACTGTGTATCACTGTGTGTCAGTGTGCATCACAGTGTGTGTGTGTGTGTCAGTGTGTGTCACTGTGTGTGTGTGTGTCAGTTTGTATCACTGTGTGTGTGTCAGTGTGTATCACTGTGTGTGTGTGTGTGTCAGTGCGCATCACTCTGTGTGTGTGTCAGTGTGTATCCCTGTTTGTGGGGGGGTCTGTGTGTATCACTGTGTATGTGGGTCAGTGTGTATCACTGTGTGTGTGTGTGTGTGTGTGTGTCAGTGTGTGTGTCACTGTGTGTGTGTGTCAGTGTGCGTCACTGTGTGTGTGTGTCAGTGTGTATCCCTGTGTTTGTGTGTGGGGGTGGGGGTGTGTATGACTGTGTGTGTGTGGGTCAGTGTGTATCACTTTGTGTGTGTGTGTGTGTGTCAGTGCGTATCACTGTGTGTCAGTGTGCATCACTGTGTGTGTCAGTGTGTATCCCTGTGTGTGGGGGGGTCTGTGTGTATCACTGTGTGTGTGTGGGTCAGTGTGTATCATTGTGTGTGTGTGTGTCAGTGTGTGTCACTGTGTGTGTGTGTCAGTGTGTATCACTGTGTGTGTGTGTGTGTCAGTGTGTATCACTGTGTGTGTGTGTCAGTGTGTATCACTGTGTGTGTGTCAGTGCGCATCACTGTGTGTGTGTCAGTGTGTATCCCTGTGTGTGGGGGGGTCTGTGTGTATCACTGTGTGTGTGTGGGTCAGTGTGTGTCACTGTGTGTGTGTGTCAGTGTGTATCACTGTGTGTGTGTGCGTGTCAGTGTGTATCACTGTGTGTGTGTGCGTGTCAGTGTGTATCACTGTGTGTGTGTCAATGTGTGCGTGTGTGTCTGTGTGTTTCAATGTGTGTGTGTGTCAGTGTGTATCACTGTGTCCGGGGGGCAGTGTGTATCAGTGTGTGTCACTGTGTGTGTGTCACTGTGTGTGTGTCACTGTGTGTGTGTGTGTGTGTCAGTGTGCATCACTTTGTGTGTGTGTGTCAGTGTGTATCACTGTGTGTGGGGTGGTCAGTGTGTATCACTGTGTGAGTGTGTGTCAGTGTGTATCACTGTGTGTCTGTGGGTCAGTGTGCATCACTGTGTGTGTGTGGGTCAGTGTGTATTACTGTGTGTGTGTGTGTGTGTGTGTGTGGGTCAGTGTGTATTACTGTGTGTTTGTGTCAGTGTGTGCCACTGTGTGTGTGTCACTGTGTGTCACTGTGTGTGTGTGTGTGTGTGTCAGTGTGCATCACCTTGTGTGTGTGTGTGTCAGTGTGTATCACTGTGTGTGGGGGGGTCAGTGTGTATCACTGTGTGAGTGTGTGTCAGTGTGTATCACTGTGTGCGTGTGTCAGTGTGTATCCCTGTGTGTGGGGGGGTCAGTGTGTATCACTGTGTGAGTGTGTGTCAGTGTGTATCACTGTGTGTCTGTGGGTCAGTGTGCATCACTGTGTGTGTGTGGGTCAGTGTGTATTACTGTGTGTGTGTGTGTGTGTGTGTGTGTGTGTGTGGGTCAGTGTGTATTACTGTGTGTTTGTGTCAGTGTGTGCCACTGTGTGTGTGTCACTGTGTGTCACTGTGTGTGTGTGTGTGTGTGTGTCAGTGTACATCACCTTGTGTGTGTGTGTGTCAGTGTGTATCACTGTGTGTGGGGGGGGGTCAGTGTGTATCACTGTGTGAGTGTGTGTCAGTGTGTATCACTGTGTGCGTGTGTCAGTGTGTATCCCTGTGTGTGGGGGGGTCTGTGTGTATCACTGTGTGTGTGTGGGTCAGTGTGTATCACTGTGTGTGTGTGTCAGTGTGTGTCACTGTGTGTGTGTGTGTCAGTGTGTATCACTGTGTGTGTGTGCGTGTCAGTGTGCATCACTGTGTGTGTGCGTGTCAGTGTGTATCACTGTGTGTGTGTCAGTGTGTATCACTGTGTGTGTGTCAATGTGTGTGTGTGTCTGTGTGTTTAAATGTGTGTGTGTGTCAGTGTGTATCACTGTGTCCGGGGGGCAGTGCGTATCAGTGTGTGTCACTGTGTGTGTGTCACTGTGTGTGTGTGTCACTGTGTGTGTGTGTGTGTGTGTCAGTGTGCATCACTTTGTGTGTTTGTGTCAGTGTGTATCACTGTGTGTGGGGGGGTCAGTGTGTATCACTGTGTGAGTGTGTGTCTGTGTGTATCACTGTGTGTCTGTGGGTCAGTGTGCATCACTGTGTGTGTGTGTGGGTCAGTGTGTATTACTGTGTGTGTGTGTGGGTCAGTGTGTATTACTGTGTGTTTGTGTCAGTGTGTGCCACTGTGTGTGTGTCACTGTGTGTGTGTGTGTGTCAGTGTGCATCACTTTGTGTGTGTGTGTGTCAGAGTGTATCACTGTGTGTGGGGGGGTCAGTGTGTATCACTGTGTGTGTGTGTGTGTGTGTGTGTGTGTCAGTGTGTATCACTGTGTGTGTGTGGGTCAGTGTGCATCACTGTGTGTCTGTGTCAGTGTGTATCACTTTGTGTGTGGGGGTCAGTGTGGATCACTGTGTGTGTATGTGTCAGTGTGTGTCACTGTGTGTGGGGGGGGGCAGTGTGGATCACTGTGTGTGTGTGCGTGTCAGTATGTGTCACTGTGTGTGTGTCAGTGTGTATCACTGTGTGCGTGTGTGGGTCAGTGTGGATTACTGTGTGTGTATGTGTCAGTGTGTGTCAGTGTGTGTGTGTCAGTATGTATCACTGTGTGTGTGTGTCAGTGTGTGTCACTGTGTGTGTGTGTCAGTGTGTATCACTGTGTGTGTCTGTGTGTGTGTGTGTATATATATATATATTATACATATATCATCTATATCAGTGTGGATGTGTTTGTGTGTGCGCGTGTTGTCTCAAATCTGGAGATTTCCCAGTCTTCTGAGGGGTTAAACTCCCTCTTGAAGCTGAGCGAAACCCTTTTAAAAACATGGCAGTGTCTGTAAGGAGCTTTGAGCTTTAACAAAGGGTCACCTGGACTCGAAACGTCAGCTCTTTCCTCTCCTTACAGATGCTGCCAGACATGCTGAGATTTTCCAGCGATTCCTCTTTTGGTTTCAGATTCCAGCAGCCGCAGTAATTTGCTTTTATCCTTTTAAAAACATAATCCATCAGCGCAAAGAGACATCACGGATACTGATTCACACAAAGTGAGAGAGACAGAGAGAGAGAGAGTGACAGAGAGAGATACAGAGTGAGAGAGGCAGAAATTCACCACCACCCCCTCCTTGGAATTAGAGTGATGAAAGGCTCAACTTCTAAAACTGAATTGTAAAGGTGTCTGTGCATTCTGTTTAATAATTAGCTTCATTGCTCTGTCTCACACTCCTGTTATTTTGGATACAGAACAAACTAATAGACCATTTCATATGACAGAATTAATTTTCTGTTTGTCATCCACCAAAGGGTTAACATATTTGTGACGAATTGCAAAGCTTGGCTATTTGAACCGCAGGTCTTCAAACTCCAGCCCCCACCACGTTCGGGGTAATACAGAGACAACAACACACGAGTGTGGCCTGTGGAACAGGCCTCAGTTCATCATCCTCCTCTGGAGAAAATCTCTGGTCCAAGGGTTCCGAGTCACATTTCAGTCTTCAAAATTCAAATTCCTGGGGAGAAGAAATAGAGAAAAATAATTAATTAAATACAAGACCCAGCTCATCACCAATGGGGGAATCACACAGACTCAGCTCATTGGCAATGGGCTGGCGAGCGATCGAGCTGTCTGGCAAACTGCAGGCTGACAGATCGGGGCCACTGCACATGCGCAGAGTTCAGGAACTGTCAGACTCCGGCTTGAATAGGCCCCGCCCTCCGATCTTTTAATGATATTCACTATTGTGGCCTCTGCGTTGCACAGATTGTGGGAGATTCGAGTCTGAACTCCCACGGAAAAAAACCCAGCGTGATTTACACCAGTTTTCCAGCCAATTCAGCACTTAGAATATTGTTGGGAGAATCACCCCCTGGGTCTTGTATCGGCTAGATAGTCAACATGTTTTCCCAAAGGGAGGGGAGTCTAAAACAAGAGGTACAGGTTTAAGGTGAGAGGGGAGAGATACAGAAGGATCCAGAGGGGCAAATTTTTCACACAGCGGGTAATGAGTGTCTGGAACAAGCTGCCAGTGGCAATAGCAGAGGTGGGTACAATTTTGTCTGATACAAAGCATTTAGACAGTTACATGGGTAAGATGGGTACAGAGGGAAATGGGCCAAATGCGGACAATTGGGACTAGCTTCGTGGTTAAAAAAAAGAGTGGTAAGTTGGGTGGAATGGCCTGTTTCCATGCTGTAAACCTCGATGACTCTGTGACTAACTTTCATAGATACGCGATCTGAAATGTCTCAGGACTGAGCAGCACAGCTCCCACTGGGTACAAATCGTGCTATTTATATGTAATTTTTCAAAGAACATTTATAACTCCATGTCTTTACAGCACCTTCTCCACAACCTCACCACAGAGGGAATGTTTATAATTTGATATTTTATTATTTTAAATCATGTAAATGCAAAGGAGCAGAATTTTAAACAGAAGACCATTCTTTGTGAATGTCTCCAATAGGTCACTTTGTCACAGGTCAAACAATGAAGTGGATTGATTTGATTTATTATTGTCACATGTATTAGTATTCAGTGAAAAATATTGTTTGTTGCACGCTTTACAGACAAAGCGTCCGGTTCAGAGAGAAGGAAAGGAGAGGGTGCAGAATGTAGTGTTACAGTCATAGCTCGGGTGTCGAGAAAGATCAACTTAATATGAGGTAGGTCCATTCAAAAGTCTGATGGCAGCAGGGAAGAAGCTGTTCTTGAGTTGGTTGGTGCGAGTCCTCAGACTTTGTCCTTTTCCCGATGGAAGCAGGTGAAAGAGCAAATGTCCGGGGTACGTGGGGTCCTTGATAATGCTTCCTGCTTTGCCGAGGCAGTGGGCAGTGTAGACAGAGTCAATGGATGGGAGGCTGGTTTGTGTGATGGATTGGGCTTTGTTCATGACCCTTCATTCCGGGGGATTAGCGGGGTAAATATGTGGGGTTGCGGGGATAGGGCCTGGGTGGGGTTGCCGTTGGTGTAGGTTCGATGGACTGAATGGCCTCCTTCTGCACTGTGGGGATCCGATGAGTCGATGATTGTATGATTTTGAATGAATGGATCAACACTGGGTAATAATTATGAATCATGAAACATTCTTGCTGAATGAAATGTCCAGATTGACGGTAATAATGATGTGAGTGCCCTGAATAAATCAGCTATTGAGACAAATGATGATTTCAAAGTGATTATTTTCAAATAATATTGAAGCAAATCTGTGTCATTCACAGCAGAAGGCTCGCAATTGAATTAAGGGAAATATTTATTTTTTTGGCATAAACATCCAAGGGCACAGAACAACTTGTTGATTATTTTAGATCGAGGCTTCAGATCCAGTGCCGTGCAGTTAGAAAATAATCTCTGTCATCCTCCCCTGATTCACTGCTTGTGAATGAATAAGAGAAATATCCAAGAAAGGTTCAATTACGCATCAGTTTAAAGTTTGTTCATTAATGTCACAAGTAGCGTGGGCGGCACGGTGACACAGTGGTTAGCACTGCTGCCTCACAGCTCCAGGGACCCGGGTTCAATTCCAGCCTCGGGTCACTGTCTGTGGGAGTCTGTACGTTCTCCCCGTGTCGGCGTGGGTTTTGTCCGGGTGCTCCGGTTTCCTCCCACACTCCAAAGATGTGCACGTTAGAAGGATTGGCCGAGCGAAATGGCCCCTTCGTGTCAGGGCTCCAGCAGGAGGACTACAAGGTTTTCAGAGATCAAGTCTGGGTGGGAGTGTTGTCAGTACAGGCTCAGTGGGCTGAATGGCCTCCTCCTGCACTGCAGGGATTCTATGAATCTGTGATTAATTCAGCACTCAAAGTAAAACTCCAGTGCTTGAGAGAAGAGTCATTAAGGACGTTTAAATCAAATTAAAGTTTATTTACGAGTGTCAAAAGGAGGCTGTTATTAACACTGCAATGAAGTTATTGTGAAAATCCCCGAGTCTCCACACTCCGGTGCCTGTTCGGGTTACACTGAGGGAGAATTTAGCACGGCCAATGCACCCTAACCAGCACGTCTTTCAGACTGTGGGAGGAAACTGAAGCGCTGTGGGAGGGGGAGTGCGGGAGAGGAGGCGCGGGGGAGGGGGCGCGGGGGAGGGGGCGCGCGGGGGAGGGGGCGCGCGGGTGAGGGGGCGCGGGGGAGGGGCGCGCGGGGGAGGGGGGCGCGGGGGGGGCGGGGGAGGGGGGTGCGGGGAGTGCGGGGGAGGGGGTGTGCGGGGGAGGGGCTGTGCGGAGAGGGGGCGCGCGGGGGAGGGGGCGCGCGCGGGAGGGGCAGGCGGGGGAGGGGGCGCGCGGGGGAGGGGGGCGCGCGGGGGGGCGGGTGAGGGGTGGTGCGGGGGAGGGGTGGTGCGGGGGAGGGGGTGTGCGGGGGAGGGGACGTGCGGGTGAGGGGGTCGCGGGGGAGTGGGGTAGCGAGGGAGGGGGTAGCGGGGAGGGGGCGCGCGGGGGAGGGGGCGCGCGGGGGAGGGGGCGCGCGGGGGAGGGGGCGCGCGGGGGAGGGGGGGATGCGGGGGAGGGGGGGATGCGGGGGAGGGGGCGCGCGGGGGAGGGGGCGCGCGGGGGAGGGGGCGCGCGGGGGAGGGGGCGCGCGGGGAAGGGGTGGCGCGGGGGAGGGGGCGTGCGGGGGAGGGGGTGCACGGGGTAGGGGATGCGAGGGAGTGGGCGTGCGGGGGAGTGGGCGCGCCGGGGAAGGGGCGCGCGGGGGAAGGGGGGTTGCGGGGGAGGGGGCGCGCAGGGGAAGGGGCGGGCGGGGAAGGGGTGGCGCGGGGGAGGGGGCGTGCGGAAGAGGGGGCGTACGGGGTAGTGGTGGTGCGGGGGAGGGCGCGCGCGGGGGAGGGGGCGCGCCGGGGAGGGGGCGCGCGGGGGAGGGGTGGTGCGGGGGAGGGGTGGTGCGGGGGAGGGGGCGTGCGGGGGAGGGGGCGTGCGGGGGAGGGGGCGCGCAGGGGAGGGGGCACGCGGGGGAGGGGGGTGCAAGGGAGGGGGCGTGCGGGGGAGGGGGCGCGCGGGGGAGGGGGCGTGCGGGGTAGGGGCGCGCGGTGGAGGGGGCGCGCGGGGGAGGGTGCGCGCGGGGGAGGGGGCGCGCGGGGGAGTTGTGCGCGGGCAAGTGAGGTGCGGGGGAGGGGGCGTGCGAAGGAGGGGGCGTGCGGGGGAGGGGGCGTGCGGGTGAGGGGGTGTGCGGGGGAGGGGGTGTGCGGGGGATGGGGCGCGCGGGGGAGTGGGCGCGCGGGGGAGGGGGTGCGCGGGGAAGGGGGTGCGCGGGGCAGTGGTGCGCGGGCGAGGGGGGCTGCGGGGGAGGGGGTGCGGGGGGGCTGCGGGGGAGGGGGCGTGCGGGGGAGGGGGCGTGCGGGGGAGGGGGTGTGCGGGGGAGGGGGTGTGCGGGGGAGGGGGTGTGCGGGGGAGGGGGGCGCGGGCGAGGGGGGGTGCGGGGGAGGGGGTGTGCGGGGGAGGGGGTGTGCGGGGGAGGGGGTGTGCGGGGGAGGGGGGCGCGGGCGAGGGGGGGTGCGGGGGAGGGGGCGTGCGGGGGAGGGGGTGTGCGGGGAGGGGGTGTGCGGGGGAGGGGGTGTGCGGGGGAGGGGGGCGCGGGCGAGGGGGGGTGCGGGGGAGGGGGCGCGGGCGAGGGGGGGCGCGGGGGAGGGGGCGCGGGCGAGGGGGCTGCGAGGGAGGGGGGTGGGGGGGTGCGGAGGAGGGGGTGTGCGGGGGAGGGGGTGTGCGGGGGAGGGGGTGTGCGGGGGAGGGTGGCGCGGGCGAGGGGGGGTGCGGGGGAGGGGGGCGCGGGCGAGGGGGCTGCGAGGGAGGGGGGTGGGGGGGTGCGGAGGAGGGGGTGTGCGGGGGAGGGGGTGCGGGGTGGCTGCGGGGGAGGGGGCGTGCGGGGGAGGGGGCGTGCGGGGGAGGGGGCGTGCGGGGGAGGGGGCTTGCGGGGGAGGGTGTGTGCGGGGGAGGGGGGCGCGGGCGAGGGGGGGTGCGGGGGAGGGGGGCGCGGGCCAGGGGGCTGCGAGGGAGGGGGGTGGGGGGGTGCGGAGGAGGGGGTGTGCGGGGGAGGGGGTGCGGTGGAGGGTGGTGCGGGGGAGAGGGGGCGTGCGGGGGAGGGGGCGTGCGGGGGAGGGGGCGTGCGGGGGAGCGGGCGTATCACACACAGTGATACACCCCCCCCACACACACACACACAGTGATGCACACACAGTGATACACACTGACACACACACAGTGACACTGTCGCTCACGCACGCAGTGATACACACTGACACACACATACAGTGATACACACTGACACACAGAGTGACACGCACTGACACACACACATAGTGATATACACTGACACACACACACCCAGTGATACACATTGACACACACACACAGTGACACACAGACAGTGATACACACTGATGCACACACACACACACAGTGATACACAGTGACACACACACAGAGTGATGCACACTGACACACACACACACACACACACAGTGACACACAATGACACACACAGTGACACACACACAGTGATACACACTGACACACACACACAGTGATACACACTGACACACAGTGACACACACTGACCCACACACACAGTGATACACACTGACCCACACACACACACACACAGTGATGCACACTGACACACACATCGACACTGACCATCACACACACTGATACACACACACACAGTGACACACACTGACACACACACAGTGATTCACACTGATACATACACACACAGTGATCCACACTGGCCCACACACACACACAGTAATACACACTGACTCACACACACACAGTAATCCACACTGACTCACACACACACAGTGATACACACTGACACACACAGACACACAGTGATAGACACTGACCCACACACACTCAGTGATGCACACTGACCCACACACACATAGTGACACACACTGACACACACACACACACAGTGATGCACACTGGCCCACACACACACACACACAGTAATACACACTGACTCTCACACACACAGTAATACACACTGACTCACACACACACAGTGATACACACTGACACACACAGACACACAGTGATAGACACTGACCAACACACACTCAGTGATGCACACTGACCCACACACACACAGTGACACACACTGACACACACACACACACAGTGACGCACACTGGCCCACACACACACACACAGTGATACACACTGACACACACTCACACAGTGACGCACACTGACCCACACACACACACACAGTGATACACACTGACCCCCCCCACACGCAGTGATGCACACTGATACACCGACACACAGTGATACACAGTGACACAAACACACACACACACACAGTGATACACACTGACCCACACACAGTGTTACACAACGACCCACACATACATTGGGACACACACTGACACACACACACACACACACAGTGACACACACAGACACACACAGAGACAGAGTGTTACACAACGACCCACACACATCGGGACACACACTGACACACACACACACACACAGTGACACACAGTGACACACACACACACACAGTGATACACACTGACACTCACACACACACAGTGGCACACAGTGACACACACACACACACACACACACAGTGATACTCACTGACACACACAAAGTGACACACACACACACACAGTGATGCACACTGACACACACACACATTGAAACACACTGACACACACACACACATTGAAACACACTGACACACACATTGACACACACTGACACACACACAGTGATACACACTGTCCCACACACACAGTGATACTCACTGACACACACAAACACACACTGATACACACCTACACACCTACACACACACACAAACAGTGATGCACACTGACCCACACAAACACAGTGATACACAC
>NW_027590535.1:0-72500 GCF_964213995.1 Mustelus asterias
TGTATGTCCTTTGATAGGACCCGCGTATTTGTGTGTGTGTGTGCTTGTGTGTGTGCATGTGTGTCCTTGGACAGGACACGCGTATTTGTGTGTGTGTGTGTGTGTGTGTGTGTCCTTTGAAAGGACCCGCTTATTTGTGTCTGCGTGTGTGTATGTGTGTGTTTGTGTGTGTGTGTCCTTTGACAGGACCCACGTATATGTGTGTGTGTGTGTGTATGTCCTTTGATAGGACCCGCGTATTTGTGTGTGTGTGTGTGCTTGTGTGTGTGCATGTGTGTCCTTGGACAGGACACGCGTATTTGTGTGTGTGTGTGTGTGTGTGTGTCCTTTGAAAGGACCCGCTTATTTGTGTCTGTGTGTGTGTATGTGTGTGTGTGTGTGCGTGTCCATTGACAGGACCCGCGTAGTTGAGTGTGTGTGTGTCCTTTGACAGGAACCGCGTATTTGTGTGTGTGTGTGTGTGTTTGTGTGTGTGTGTCCTTTGACAGGACCCGCGTATTTGAGTGTGTGTGTGTGTGTGTCAGTGTGTATCACTGTGTGGTTTTGTCAGTGTGTCACTGTGTGTGTGTGTATCAGTGTGTGTGAGGATCATTGCCGATGTGTGTGTCAGTGTGTGTCACTGTGTGTGTGAGTGTGTGTGTCAGTGTGCATCAATGTGTGTGTGTGTGGGTCAGTGTGTATCACTGTGTGTGTGTGTCAGTGTGTACCACTGTCTGTGTGTCACTGTGTGTGTGTCACTGTGTGTGTGTCAATGTGTATCACTGGGTGTGTGTGTGTGTCAGTGTGTATCACTGTGTGTGTGTGTCAGTGCGTGTCATTGTGTGAGTGTCAGTGTGTATCACTGTGTGTGTGTCAGCGTGTATCACTGCGTGTGTGAGCGACAGTGTCACTGTGTGTGAGTGTGTGTGTCAGTGTGCATCACTGTGTGTGTGTGTGTGTGTGTGGGTCAGTGCGTATCACTGTGTGTGTGGGTCAGTTTCTGTCACTGTGTGTGTCAGTGTGTATCACTGTGTGTGTGTGTCAGTGCGTATCACTTGCGTGTCAGTGTGTATCACTGCGTGTCTGAGGGACAGTGTCACTGTGTGTGCGTGTGTCAGTGTGTATCACTGTGTGTGTGTCAGTGTGTCAGTGTGTGTCACTGCGTGTGTGTGTTTGTGTGTGTGTGTGTGTCAGCGTGTATCACTGTGTGTGTGTGTGTGTGTGTGTGTGTCAGTGTGTATCACTGTGTGTGTGGGTCAGTGTGTGTCACTGTGTGCGTGTCAGTGTGTATCACTGTGTGTGTGTGTGGGTCAGTGTGTGTCACTGTGTGTGTGTGTCAGTGTGTATCACTGTGTGTGTGTGTGTGTCAGTGTGTATCACTGTGTGTGTATGTGTCAGTGTGTATCACTGTGTGTGTGTGTCAGTGTGTATCACTGTGTGTGTGTGTGTATGTGTCAGTGTGTATCACTGTGTGTGTGTGGGTCAGTGTGTATCACTGTGTGTGTATGTGTCAGTGTGTAACACTGTGTGTGCGTGTCAGTGTGTATCACTGTATGTGTGTGTGTCAGCGTGTATCACTGTGTCTGTGTGTCAGTGTATGTCACTGTGTGTGTATGTGTCAGTGTGTATCACTGTGTCTATGTGGGTCAGTGTGTAACACTGTGTGCGTGTCAACATGTGTGTGTGGGTCAGTTTGTGTCACTGTGTTTCTGTGGGTCAGTGTGCATCACTGTGTGTGTGTGTGCGTGTGTGTATCACTGTGTATCACTGTGTGTGTGTGTGTTTAGGTGTGCAACAGTGTGTGTGTGTTGTTCAGTGTGTATCACTGTGTGTGTGTGTGTCACTGTGTATCACTGTGTGTCAGTGTGCATCACTGTGTGTGTGTGTGTGTCAGTGTGTATCACCGTGTGTGTGTGTGTGTGTCAGTGTGTATCACTGAGTGTGTGTGGGTCAGTGTGTATCACTGTGTGTGTGTGTGTGTGACAGTGTGTATCACTGTGTGTCAGTGTGTATCACTGTGTGTGTGAGTGTGTGGGTCAGTGTGCATCACTGTGTGTGTGTGTGTGTCAGTGTGTATCCCTGTGTGTGTCAGTGTGTATCACTGTGTGAGGGGGGTCAGTGTGTATCACTGTGTGTGTGTGGGTCCGTGTGTATCACTGTGGGTGTGTGGGTCAGTGAGTATCACTGTGTGAGGGGGGTCAGTGTGTATCACTGTGGGTGTGTGGGTCAGTGTGTATCACTGTGGGTGTGTGGGTCAGTGTGTATCACTGTGTTTGTGTGGGTCAGTGTGTGTCACTGTGTGTGTGTGGGTCAGTGTATGTCACTGTGTGTTTGTGTGGGTCCGTGTGCATCACAGTTTGTGTGTGTGTGTGTGTGGGTGTGTATCAGTGTGTGTTTGTGTGTGTCAGTGTGTTTCACTGTGTGTGTGTTTGGTCAGTGTGTATCACTGTGTGCGGGGGACAGTGTGTATCACTGTGTGTGTTTGTGTCAGTGTGTGTCACTGTGTGTGCGTGTGTCAGTGAGTATCACTGTGTGGGTGTGTGTCACTGTGTGCCACTGTGTGTGTGTGTGTGTGTGTGTCAGTGTGTATCACTGTGTGTGTGTGGGTCAGTGTGGATCACTGTGTGTGTGTGTGTCAGTGTGTATCACTGTGTGTGTGTCAGTGTGTGTCAATGTGTGTGTGTGGGTCTGTGTGTATCAGTGTGTGTGTGGGGGTCAGTGTGTATCACTGTGTATGTGTGTGTGTGTGTCAGTGTGCATCACTGTGTGTGTGGGTCAGTGTGTATCACTGTGTGTCTGTGTGTCACTGTGTGTGTGTGTCACTGTGTGTGTGTGTGTCAGTGTGTGCCACTGTGTGTGTGTGCGTCAGTGTGTATCACTGTGTGTGTGTGTCAGTGTGCATCACTGTGTGTGTGTGTGTGTGTCAGTGTGTGTCACTGTGTGTGTGTGTCAGTGTGTATCACTGTGTGTGTGTGTGTGTCAGTGTGTATCACTGTGTGCGTGTGTCAAAGTGTGTGTGTGTGTGTCAGTGTGCATCACTGTGTGCGGGGGGCAGTGTGTATCAGTGTGTATCACCGTGTGTGTGCCACTGTGTGTGTATCACTGTGTGTGTGTGTGTGTGTGTGTCAGTGTGCATCACTTTGTGTGTGTGTGTCAGTGTGTATCACTGTGTGTGGGGGGGTCAGTGTGTATCACTGTGTGAGTGTGTGTCAGTGTGTATCACTGTGTGTCTGTGGGTCAGTGTGCATCACTGTGTGTGTGTGGGTCAGTGTGTATTACTGTGTGTGTGTGTGTGGGTCAGTGTGTATTACTGTGTTTGTGTGTGCGCGTTTTGTCCCAAATCTAGAGATTTCCCAGTCTTCTTGCGTTGGATTGGGGGAAGGCTAACTTTATTGGGATCAGGCAGAAATTGGCAGCTCTTGATTGGGAGAGGTTGTTTGAGGGTAAATCCACATCTGGTATGTGGCAGTCTTTTAAGGAACGGTTGTTAGGGCTACAGGACAAGCATGTGCCTGTAAAAAAGGATAGGAAGGGTAGGATTAGAGAATCGTGGATAACCAGGGAAATTGAGGGACTGGTCAAAAGGAAAAGAGAGGCGTATGTTAGGTCCAAGCAGCTAAAAACGGAGGGAGCTCTGGAGGAGTATAATGAAAGTAGGAAAATACTCAAACGGGGAATTAGAAGAGTAAAAAGGGGCCACGAAATGTTCTTGGCAGACAGGATTAAGGAGAATCCAAAGGCATTTTATTCATACGTTAGGAACAAAAGGGTTGTTAGGGAAAAAATTGGACCTCTCAGGGACAAAAGTGGGGACTTATGCTTGGAGCCCAAAAAAGTAGGGGAGATCCTAAATGAATACTTTGCGTCGGTATTCACAAAGGAGAGGGATGTGTTGACTGGGAGTGTCTCGGAGGGGAGCGTTGAACCGTTGGAGAAAATCTCCATTACAAAGGAGGAGGTGTTAGGTTTGTTCGAGAATATAAAGACTGACAAATCCCCAGGGCCTGATGGAATCTATCCAAGGCTGCTCAGGGAGACGAGAGGTGAAATCATTGTGCCTCTGACGCAAATCTTTGTCTCGTCACTGGACACAGGTGAGGTCCCAGAGGATTGGAGGATAGCCAATGTGGTCCCGTTATTTAAGAAGGGTAGGAAGGATAACCCGGGTAATTATAGGCCGGTGAGCTTGACGTCCGTGGTGGGGAAGTTGTTGGAGAAGGTTCTTAGAGATAGGATGTATGCGCATTTAGAAAGGAATAAACTCATTAACGATAGTCAGCATGGTTTTGTGAGAGGGAGGTCATGCCTCACTAACCTGGTGGTGTTTTTTGAAGAAGTGACCAAAATGGTTGACGAAGGAAGGGCCGTGGATGTTGTCTATATGGACTTTAGTAAAGCGTTTGACAAAGTCCCTCATGGTAGGCTAGTGAAAAAGGTTGGATCCCATGGGATAAAGGGGGAGGTGGCTAGATGGGTGGAGAACTGGCTTGGTCACAGAAGACAGAGGGTGGTAGTGGAAGGGTCTTTTTCCGGCTGGAGGTCTGTGACGAGTGGTGTACCGCAGGGCTCTGTATTGGGACCTCTGCTGTTTGTGATTTATATAAATGATCTGGAAGAAGGAGTAACTGGGGTGATCAGTAAGTTTGCGGACGACACAAAACTGGCAGGACTTGCAGATAGTGAGGAACATTGTCAGAGACTACAGAAGGATATAAATAGGCTGGAAATTTGGGCAAGGAAATGGCAGATGGAGTTCAATCCTGATAAATGCGAAGTGATGCATTTTGGTGGGAATAATGTAGGGAGGAGCTACACGATAAATGGAAGAACCATAAAGGGTGTAGAGACGCAGAGGGACCTGGGTGTGCAAGTCCACAGATCTTTGAAGGTGACGTCACAGGTGGAGAAGGTGGTGAAGAAGGCATATGGCATGCTTGCCTTTATAGGACGGGGCATAGAGTATAAGAGTTGGGGTCTGATGTTGCAGATGTATAGAACGTTGGTTCGGCCGCATTTGGAATACTGCGTCCAGTTCTGGTCGCCACACTACCAGAAGGACGTGGAGGCTTTGGAGAGAGTACAGAGGAGGTTTGCCAGGATGTTGCCTGGTATGGAGGGGCTTGGTTATGAGGAGAGATTGGGGAAACTGTGGTTGTTCTCCTTGGAAAGACGGAGGATGAGGGGAGACTTAATAGAGGTGTATAAAATTATGAAAGGCATAGATAGGGTGAACGGTGGGAAGCTTTTCCCCGGGTCGGTGGTGACGTTCACGAGGGGTCATAGGTTCAAGGTGAAGGGGGGAGGTTTAACACAGATATCAGAAGGACATATTTCACACAGAGGGTCGTGGGGGCCTGGAATGTGTTGCCGGGCAAGGTGGTGGAGGCGGACACACTGGGAACGTTTAAGACTTATCCAGACAGCTATATGAACGGAGTGGGAATGGAGGGATACAAAAGAGTGGTCTAGTCTGGACCAGGGAGCGGCGCGGGCTAATTGTTCCTTGTTTCTCGTTTCAAGGCTTCATTCTATGATCATCTTGCTGGTGCCAGTACAGAGCGAGACTGCGGATAGTTGGGAACCTGTCTCGGGGGCAGGGAATTCATATGGTGTTCGTGGAAGTGGAAATGACTAGGGTTGGGAAGCATTTCCTGATCAGGGCCATTGTGATCTCCTGGACTCGTTTCGATCGCCTCAGGGGGTCGGAGAGGAATTTCCCAGATTTTGTTTCCCCATATTGGCCCTGGGGTTTTTCACTCTGGGTTTTCGCCTCTCCCTGGAGATCACATGGTCTGGAATGGGGGGGTGGGGGTGAGTTAATAGGTTGTAATGAACAAAGCATCGTAGCTGTGAGGGACAGCTCGGTGGATAGGATCTTGGTATGGAGATAGGCTGGAAAATTGGGCGGGGATCCTGGATTCAGGATTCAATCCTGGACCGGGGAGCGGCGCGGGCTTGGAGGGCCGAAGGGCCTGTTCCTGTGCTGTATTGTTCTTTGTTCTTTGTTCTTTGTTCTGAGGGGTTAAACTCCCTCTCTGTAAGGAGCTTTGAGCTTTAACAAAGGGTCACCTGGACTCGAAACGTCAGCTCTTTCCTCTCCTTACAGATGCTGCCAGACATGCTGAGATTTTCCAGCGATTCCTCTTTTGGTTTCAGATTCCAGCAGCCGCAGTAATTTGCTTTTATCCTTTTAAAAACATAATCCATCATCGCATAGAGACATCACGGATACTGATTCACACAAAGTGAGAGAGACAGAGAGAGTGACAGAGAGAGATACAGAGTGAGAGAGGCAGAAATTCACCACCACCCCCTCCTAGGAATTAGAGTGACGAAAGGCTCAACTTCTAAAACTGAATTGTAAAGGTGTCTGTGCATTCTATTTAATAATTAGCTTCATTGCTCTGTCTCACACTCCTGTTATTTTGGACACAGGACAAACTAATAGACCATTTCATATGACAGAATTAATTTTCTGTTTGTCATCCACCAAAGGGTTAACATATTTGTGACGAATTGCAAAGCTTGGCTATTTGAACCGCATGTCTTCAAACGCCAGCCCCCACCGCGTTCGGGGTAATACAGAGACAACAACACACGAGTGTGGCCTGTGGAACAGGCCTCAGTTCATCATCATCCTCTGGAGAAAATCTCTGGTCCAAGGGATCCGAGTCACATTTCAGTCTTCAAAATTCAAATTCCTGGGGAGAAGAAATAGAGAAAAATAATTAATTAAATACAAGACCCAGCTCATCACCAATGGGGGGAATCACACAGACTCCGCTCATCGGCAATGGGCTGGCCATCGATCGAGCTGTCTGGCAAACTGCAGGCTGACAGATCGGGGCCACTGCACATGCACAGAGTTCAGGAACTGTCAGACTCCGGCCGGAATCGGCCCCGCCCCCCGATCTTTTAATGATATTCACTGTTGTGGCCTCTGCGTTGCACAGATTGTGGGAGATTCGAGTCTGAACTCCCCCGGAAAAAAACCAGCGTGATTTACACCAGTTTTCCAGCCAATTCAGCACTTAGAACTTTGTTGGGAGAATCGCCCCCTGGGTCTTGTATCGACGAGATAGTCAACATCTTTTCCCAAAGGGAGGGGAGTCTAAAACAAGAGGTACAGGTTTAAGGTGAGAGGGGAGAGATACAGAAGGATCCAGAGGGGGGCACATTTTTCACACAGCGGGTAATGAGTGTCTGGAACAAGCTGCCAGAGGCAATAGCAGAGGTGGGTACAATTTTGTCTGATACAAAGCATTTAGACAGTTACATGGGTAAGATGGGTACAGAAGGAAATAGGCCAAATGCGGACAATTGGGACTAGCTTAGTGGTTAAAAAAAAGAGTGGTAAGTTGTGTCGAAGGGCCTGTTTCCATGCTGTAAACCTCGATTACTCTGTGACTAACTTTCGTAGATACGGGATCTGAAATGTCTCGGGGGGGGTGCGGGGGAGGGGAGGGAGAGGGGGTACGGGGGGGGTGCGGGGGAGGGGGGGTGCAGGGGGGGGGTGCGGGGGAGGGGGGGCTGCGGGGGAGGGGGGGGTGCGGGGGAGGGGGGGTGCGGCGGAGGGGGGGTGCGGGGAGGGGAGGGTGCGGGGGAGGGGAGGGGGTGCGGGGGAGAGGGGGTGCGGGGGAGGGGGGCGCGCGGGGGAGTGGGGCGCGGGGGAGGGGGGCGCGGGGGAGGGGGGCGCGAGGAGGGGGGGCGCGGGGGAAGGGGGGCGCGACGGAGGGGGGCGTGCGGGGGAGGGGGCGTGGGGGGGAGGGGGGCGCGGGGGAGGGTGCGTGCGGGGGAGGGAGGGCGCGGGGGAGGGGGGCGCGGGGGAGGGGGGCGGGGGAGGGGGGTGTGGGGGGGAGGGGGCGTGGGGGGGAGGGGTCATGGGGGGAGGGAGCGTGCGGGGGAGGGGGGCGTGGGGGGGAGGGGGCGTGGGGGAGGGGGTATTGGGGGGGAGGGGGCGTGGGGGGAGGGGGCATTGGGGGAGGGGGCGTGCGGGGAGGGGGGCGCGCGGGGGGAGGGGAGGAGCGCGGGGGGAGGGGGGGTGTGGGGGGGGCTTGGGGGGGAGGGGGCGTGGGGAGGGGGTTCGTGCGGGGGGAGGGGGGCGCGCGGGGGAGGAGGGGGCATGGGGGGGAGAGGGGTGCGGGGGTGCGCGGGGGGGAGGGGGACCCGGGGGTGCGCGGGGAGGGTTGGCGCGGGGGGGTTGCGGGGGAGGGGGGGGAGGGGGATGCGGGGGAGGGGAGGGGGGGTGCGGGGGAGGGGAGGGGTGCGGGGGAGGGGAGGGGGGTGCGGGGGATGGGGGGAGCGGGGGATGGGGGGGTGCGGGGAGGGGGGTGCGGGGGAGGAGAGGGAGGGGTGCGAGGGAGGGGTGCGGGGGAGGAGAGGGAGGGGTGCGCGGGAGGAGAGGGAGGGGTGCGGGGGAGGGGTGTGGGGGAGGGGAGGGAGGGGTGCGGGGGAGGGGAGGGAGGGGGGAGGGGAGGGAGGGGTGCGGAGTTGGGGAGGGCAGGGTGTGTGCGGGGGAGGGGAGGGTGCGGGGAGGGGAGGGGGGGTGCGGCGGAGGGGGAGCGCGGGGGAGGGTGTCGCGCGGGGGGAGGGGGGTGCGTGGGAGGGGGCGTGGGGGTGCGGGGGAGGGGGGGCGCGGGTGAGGGGGCGTGCGGGGAAGGGGGGCGCGGGGGAGTGGAGGTGGGGTGCGAGGAGGGGAGGGGGGGGTGCGGCGGAGGGGAGCGCGGGGGAGGGGGCGCGCGGGGGAGGGGGGGAGGGTGTCGCGCAGGGGGAGGGTGGTGCGGGGGAGGGGCGTGGGGGGGAAGGGGCGCGGGGGTGCGGGGGAGGGGGGGGCGCGGGTGAGGGGGGTGCGGAGGAGGTGGCGTATGTGGGAGGTGGGCGCGCGGGGGAAGGGGGTGCGGGGGAGGGGGCGGATGTGGGAGGGGGGGCGCGGGGAAGGGGTGGCGGGGGAGGGGGGGTGTGGGAAGGGGGGGTGCGGGGGAGCGGGTGTGCGGGGGAGCGGGTGTGCGGGGGAGCGGGTGTGCGGGGGAGGGGACACGGGGAGGGGGTTTGCGGGGGAGGGGGGTGCGGGGGAGGGGGGTGCAGGGAAGGGGGGGTGCGGGGGAGGGGGGTGCGGGGGAGGGGGGGCACGGGGAGTGGGTGTGGGGGGGAGGGGGGTGCGGGGGAGCGGGGAGGGGCTGTGCGGGGGAGGGGGTGTGCGGGGGAGCGGGGAGGGGGTGTGCGGGGGAGGGGCTGCGCGGGGGAGGGGGCGCGGGGGAGGGGGTGTGGGGGGGAGGGGGGTGCGGGGGAGCGGGGAGGGGCTGTGCGGGGGAGGGGGTGTGCAGGGGAGCGGGGAGGGGGTGTGCGGGGGAGGGGCTGCGCGGGGGAGGGGGGGCGCGGGGGAGGGTGCGTGCGGGGGAGGGGGGGGCGCGGGGGAGGGGGGGCGCGGGGGAGGGGGGGCGGGGGAGGGGGGCGTGGGGGGAGGGGGCGTGGGGGGGAGGGGTCATGGGGGGGAGGGAGCGTGCGGGGGAGGGGGGCGTGGGTGGGAGGGGGCATTGGGGGGGAGGGGGCGTGGGGGGGAGGGGCATTGGGGGGAGGGGGCGTGCGGGGGAGGGGGGCGCGCGGGGGGAGGGGAGGAGCGCGGGGGGAGGGGGGGTGTGGGGGGCTTGGGGGGGAGGGGGCGTGGGGAGGGGGTTCGTGCGGGGGAGGGGGGCGCGCGGGGGAGGAGGGGGCATGGGGGCGCGCGGGGGAGGAGGGGGCATGGGGGGGGAGAGGGGTGCGGGGTTGCGCGGGGGGGAGGGGGACGCGGGGGTGCGCGGGGGAGGGGTGGCGCGGGGGGGGTGCGGGGGAGGGGAGGGGAGGGGGATGCGGGGGAGGGGAGGGGGGGTGCGGGGGAGGGGAGGGGTGCGGGGGAGGGGAGGGGGGTGCGGGGGATGGGGGGAGCGGGGGATGGGGGGGTGCGGTGGAGGGGGGTGCGGGGGAGGGGGGCTGCGGGGGAGGGGGGTGCGGGGGAGGAGAGGGAGGGGTGCGAGGGAGGGGTGCGGGGGAGGAGCGGGAGGGGTGCGGGGGAGGAGAGGGAGGGGTGCGGGGGAGGGGTGCGGGGAGGGGAGGGAGGGGTGCGGGGGAGGGGAGGGAGGGGGGAGGGGAGGGAGGGGTGGGGGCGGGAGGGAGGGGTGTGCGGGGGAGGGGAGGGAGGGGGGAGGGGAGGGAGGGGTGCGGAGGAGGGGAGGGCAGGGTGTGTGGGGGGAGGGGGCGGAGGAGGGGGGTGGAGGTGGGGGTGCGGGGAGGGGAGGGGGGGGTGCGGCGGAGGGGGAGCGCGGGGGAGGGGGCGCGCGGGGGAGGGGGGAGGGTGTCGCGCGGGGGGAGGGGGGGGCGTGGGGGTGCGGGGGAGGGGGGGCGCGGGTGAGGGGGCGTGCGGGGGAGGGTGCGTGCGGGGAAGGGGGGGCGCGGGGAGTGGAGGTGGGGTGCGAGGAGGGGAGGGGGGGTGCGGGTGAGGGGGAGCGCGGGGGAGGGGCGCGGCGGGGGAGGGGGGGAGGGTGTCGCGCAGGGAGAGGGGGGTGCGGGGGAGGGGCGTGGGGGGAAGGGGCGCGGGGGTGCGGGGGAGGGGGGGGGCGCGGGTGAGGGGGGTGCGGTGGAGGTGGCGTATGTGGGAGGTGGGCGCGCGGGGGAAGGGGGTGCGGGGGAGGGGGCGTGGGGGGAGGGGGGCGCGGGGAAGGGGTGGCGGGGGAGGGGGGGTGTGGGAAGGGGGGGTGCGGGGGAGCGGGTGTGCGGGGGAGGGGGGTGCGGGAAGGGGGGTGTGGGAAGGGGGGGTGCGGGGGAGCGGGTGTGCGGGGGAGCGGGTGTGCGGGGGAGGGGGCACGGGGAGGGGGTTTGCGGGGGAGGGGTGCGGGGGAGGGGGGTGCAGGGAAGGGGGGGTGCGGGGGAGGGGGGTGCGGGGGAGGGGGGCGCGGGTAGTGGGTGTGGGCGGGAGGGGGGTGCGGGGGAGCGGGGAGGGGCTGTGCGGGGGAGGGGGTGTGCGGGGGAGGGGGTGTGGGGGGGAGGGGGGTGCGGGGGAGCGGGAAGGGGCTGTGCGGGGGAGGGGGTGTGCGGGGGAGCGGGTGTGCGGGGGAGGGGCTGTGCGGGGGAGGGGGGCGCGGGGGAGGGGGGGCGCGGGGGAGGGGGGGTGCGGGGGAGGAGGGTCGCGGGGGAGGGGGGCGCGGGGGAGGTGGGTGCGGGGGAGGGGGTGTGTGGGGGAGGGGGGTGCGGGGGGAGCGGGGAGGGGCTGTGCGGGGGAGGGGGTGTGCGGGGGAGGGGGTGTGTGGGGGAGGAGGGGCGCGGGGGAGGGGGGCGCGGGGGAGGGGGGGCGGGGGGGAGGGGTGCGGGGGAGGGGGAAACAGGGTGGAGAAGGGGCTGAATGGGGCTCCTCCTATTCCAGTGTAACAGGCTGGAGAAGGGGCTGAATGGGGCCTCCTCCTGTTCTTGTGTAACAGGCTGGAGAAGGGGCTGAATGGGGCCTCCTCCTGTTCCTGTGTAACAGGCTGGAGAAGGGGCTGAATGGGGCCTCCTCCTGTTCCCTGTGTAACAGGCTGGAGAAGGGGCTGAATGGGGCCTCCTCCTGTTCTTGTGTAACAGGCTGGAGAAGGGGCTGAATGGGGCCTCCTCCTGTTCCTGTGTAACAGGCTGGAGAAGGGGCTGAATGGGGCCTCCTCCTGTTCCTGTGTAACAGGCTGGAGAAGAGGCTGAATGGCCTCCTCCTGTTCCTGTGTAACAGGCTGGAGAAGGGGCTGAATGGGGCCTCCTCCTGTTCCTGTGTAACAGGCTGGAGAAGGGGCTGAATGGGGCCTCCTCCTGTTCCTGTGTAACAGACTGGAGAAGGGGCTGAATGGGGCCTCCTCCTGTTCCTCTGTAACAGGCTGGAGAAGGGGCTGAATGGGGCCTCCTCCTGTTCCTGTGTAACAGGCTGGAGAAGGGGCTGAATGGCCTCCTCCTGTTCCTGTGTAACAGACTGGAGAAGGGGCTGAATGTGGCCTCCTACTGTTCCTGTGTAACAGGCTGGAGAAGGGGCTGAATGGCCTCCTCCTGTACCTGTTTAACTGGCTGTAGAAGGGGCTGAATGTCCTCCTCCTGTTCCTGTGTAAGAGGCTGGAGAAGGGGCTGAATGGGCTATACCTGTTCCTGTGTAACAGGCTGGAGAAGGGGCTGAATGGCCTCCTCCTGTTCCTGTGTAACAGGCTGGAGAAGGGGCTGAATGGCCTCCTCCTGTTCCTGTGTTAGAGGCTGGAGAAGGGGCTGCATGGGTCCTCCTCCTGTTCCTCTGTAACAGGCTGGAGAAGGGGCTGAATGGCCTCCACCTGTTCCTGTGTAACAGGCAGGAGAAGGGGCTGAATGGCCTCCTCCTGTTCCTGTGTAACAGGCTGGAGGAGGGGCTGAATGGCCTCCTCCTGTTCCTGTGTAACAGGCTGGAGAAGGGGCTGAATGGGGCCTCCTACTGTTCCTGTGTAACAGACTGGAGAAAGGGCTGAATGTCCTCCTCCTGTTCCTGTGTAACAGGCTGGTGAAGGGGCTGAATGGCCTCCTCCTGTTCCTGTGTAACAGGCTGGAGAAGGGGCTGAATGTCCTCCTCCTGTTCCTATGTAACAGGCTGGAGAAGGGGCTGAATGGCCTCCTCCTGTTCCTGTGTAACAGGCTGGAGAAGGGGCTGAATGGCCTCCTCCTGGTACTGTGTAACAGGCTGGAGAAGGGGCCGAATGGGACCTCCTCCTGTTCCTGTGTAGCAGGCTGGAGAAGGGGCTGAATGGCCTCCTCCTGTTCCTGTGTAACAGACTGGGGAAGGGGGTGAATGGGGCCTCCACCTGTTCCTGTGTAACAGGCTGGAGATGGGGCTGAATGGGGCCTCCTCCTGTTCCAGTGTAACAGGCTGGAGAAGGGGCTGAATGGGGCCTCCTCCTGTTCCTGTGTAACAGGCTGGAGAAGGGGCTGAATGGGGCCTCCTCCTGTTCCTGTGTAACAGACTGGAGAAGGGGCTGAATGGGGCCTCCTCCTGTTCCTGTGTAACAGGCTGGAGAAGGGGCTGAATGGGTCCTCCTCCTGTTCCTGTGTAACAGGCTGGAGAAGGGGCTGAATGGGGCTCCTCCTGTTCCAGTGTAACAGGCTGGATAAGGGGCTGAATGGGTCCTCCTCCTGTTCCTGTGTAACAGGCTGGAGAAGGGGCTGAATGGGGCCTCCTCCTGTTCCTGTGTAACAGGCTGGAGAAGGGGCTGAATGGGGCTCCTCCTGTTCCAGTGTAACAGGCTGGAGAAGGGGCAGAATGGGGCCTCCTCCTGTTCCTGTGTAGCAGGCTGGAGAAGGGGCTGAATGCGGCCTCCTCCTGTTCCTGTGTAACAGGCTGGAGAAGGGGCAGAATGGGGCCTCCTCCTGTTCCTGTGTAACAGGCTGGAGAAGCGGCTGAATGGCCTCCTCCTGTTCCTGTGTAACAGGCTGGAGAAGGGGCTGAATAGCCTGCTCCTGTACCCGTATAACAGACTGGAGAAGGGACTGAATGGCCTCCTCCTGTTCCTGTGTAACAGGCTGGAGAAAGGGCTGAATGGCCTCCTCCTGTTCCTGTGTAACAGGCTGGAGAAGGGGCTGAATGGCCTCCTCCTGTTCCTGTGTAACAGGCTGGAGAAGGGGCTGAATGTCCTCCTCCTGTTCCTGTGTAAGAGGCTGGAGAAGGGGCTGAATGGGCTCCACCTGTTCCTGTGTAACAGGCTGGAGAAGGGGCTGAATGGCCTCCTCCTGTTCCTGTGTAACAGGCTGGAGAAGGGGCTGAATGGCCTCCTCCTGTTCCTGTGTTAGAGGCTGGAGAAGGGGCTGCATGGAGCCTCCTCCTGTTCCTCTGTAACAGGCTGGAGAAGGGGCTGAATGGCCTCCACCTGTTCCTGTGTAACAGTCTGGAGAAGGGGCTGAATGGCCTCCGCCTGTTCCTGTGTAACAGGCTGGAGAAGGGACTGAATGGCCTCCTCCTGTTCCTGTGTAACAGGCTGGAGAAGGGGCTGAATGTTCTCCTCCTGTTCCTATGTAACAGGCTGGAGAAGGGGCTGAATGGGGCCTCCTCCTGTTCCTGTGTAGCAGGCTGGAGAAGGGGCTGAATGCGGCCTCCTCCTGTTCCTCTGTAACAGGCTGGAGAAGCGGCTGAATGGCCTCCTCCTGTTCCTGTGTAACAGGCTGGAGAAGGGGCTGAATAGCCTGCTCCTGTTCCCGTATAACAGACTGGAGAAGGGACGGAATGGCCTCCTCCTGTTCCTGTGTAACAGGCTGGAGAAAGGGCTGAATGGCCTCCTCCTGTTCCTGTGTAACAGGCTGGAGAAGGGGCTGAATGGCCTCCTCCTGTTCCTGTGTAACAGGCTGGAGAAGGGGCTGAATGTCCTCCTCCTGTTCCTGTGTAAGAGGTTGGAGAAGGGGCTGAATGGGCTCCACCTGTTCCTGTGTAACAGGCTGGAGAAGGGGCTGAATGGCCTCCTCCTGTTCCTGTGTAACAGGCTGGAGAAGGCGCTGAATGGCCTCCTCCTGTTCCTGTGTTAGAGGCTGGAGAAGGGGCTGCATGGGGCCTCCTCCTGTTCCTCTGTAACAGGCTGGAGAAGGGGCTGAATGGCCTCCACCTGTTCCTGTGTAACAGGCTGGAGAAGGGGCTGAATGGCCTCCGCCTGTTCCTTTGTAACAGGCTGGAGAAAGGGCTGAATGTCCTCCTCCTGTTCCTATGTAACAGGCTGGAGAAGGGGCTGAATGGCCTCCTCCTGTTCCTGTGTACCAGGCTGGAGAAGGGGCCGAATGGGGCCTCCTCCTGTTCCTGTGTAACAGACTGGGGAAGGGGCTGAATGGGGCCTCCACCTGTTCCTGTGTAACAGGCTGGAGAAGGGGCTGAATGGGGCCTCCTCCTGTTCCTGTGTAACAGGCTGGAGAAGGGGCTGAATGGGGCCTCCTCCTGTTCCCTGTGTAACAGGCTGGAGAAGGGGCTGAATGGGGCTCCTCCTGTTCCAGTGTAACAGGCTGGAGAAGGGGCTGAATGGGGCCTCCTCCTGTTCCTGTGTAACAGGCTGGAGAAGGGGCTGAATGGCCTCCTCCTGTTTCTGTGTAACAGGCTGGAGAAGGGGCTGAATGGGGCCTCCTCCTGTTCCTGTGTAACAGGCTGGAGAAGGGGCTGAATGGGGCCTCCTCCTGTTTCTGTGTAACAGGCTGGAGAAGGGGCTGAATGGGGCCTCCTCCTGTTCCTGTGTAACAGGCTGGAGAAGGGGCTGAATGGGGCCTCCTCCTGCTCCTGTGTCACAGTTTGGAGAAGGGGCTGAATGGAGCCTCCTCCTGTTCCTGTGTAACAGGCTGGAGAAGCGGCTGAATGGCCTCCTCCTGTTCCTGTGTAACAGGCTGGTGAAGGGGCTGAATAGCCTGCTCCTGTTCCCGTTTAACAGACTGGAGAAGGGACTGAATGGCCTCCTCCTGTTCCTGTGCAACAGGCTGGAGAAAGGGCTGAATGGCCTCCTCCTGTTCCTGTGTAACAGGCTGGAGCAGGGGCTGAATGGCCTCCTCCTGTTCCTGTGTAACAGGCTGGAGAAGGGGCTGAATGGGGCCTCCCCCTTTTCCCTGTGTAACAGGCTGGAGAAGGGGCTGAATGGGGCTCCTCCTATTCCAGTGTAACAGGCTGGATAAGGGGCTGAATGGGGCCTCCTCCTGTTCCTGTGTAACAGGCTGGAGAAGGGGCTGAATGGCCTCCTCCTGTTCCTGTGTAACAGGCTGGAGAAGGGGCTGAATGGGGCCTCCTCCTGTTCCTGTGTAACAGGCTGGAGAAGGGGCTGAATGGGGCCTCTTCCTGTTCCTGTGTAACAGGCTGGAGAAGGGGCTGAATGGGGCCTCCTCCTGTTCCTGTGTAACAGGCTGGAGAAGGGGCTGAATGGGGCCTCCGCCTGTTCCTGTGTAACAGGCTGGAGAAGAGGCTGAATGGCCTCCTCCTGTTCCTGTGTAACAGTCTGGAGAAGGGGCTGAATGGGGCCTCCTCCTGTTCCTGTGTAACAGGCTGGAGAAGGGGCTGAATGGGGCCTCCTCCTGTTCCTGTGTAACAGGCTGGAGAAGGGGCTGAATGGGGCCTCCTCCTGTTCCTGTGTAAGAGGCTGGAGAAGGGGCTGAATGGGGCCTCCTCCTGTTCCTGTGTAACAGGCTGGAGAAGGGGCTGAATGGGGCCTCCTCCTGTTCCTGTGTAACAGGCTGGAGAAGGGGCTGAATGGGGCCTCCGCCTGTTCCTGTGTAACAGGCTGGAGAAGAGGCTGAATGGCCTCCTCCTGTTCCTGTGTAACAGGCTGGAGAAGGGGCAGAATGGGGCCTCCTCCTGTTCCTGTGTAACAGGCTGGAGAAGGGGCTGAAAGGGGCCTCCTCCTGTTCCTGTGTAATAGGCTGATGGAGGGGCTGAATGGCCTCCTCCTGTTCCTGTCTAACAGGCTGGAGAAGGGGCTGAATGACCTCCTCCTGTTCCTGTGTAAGAGGCTGGAGAAGGGGCTGCATGGGGCCTCCTCCTGTTCCTGTGTAACGGGCTGGAGAAGGGGCTGAATGGGGCCTCCTCCTGTTCCTGTGTTAGAGGCTGGAGAAGGGGCTGCATGGGGCCTCCTCCTGTTCCTCTGTAACAGGCTGGAGAAGGGGCTGAATGGCCTCCACCTGTTCCTGTGTAACAGGCTGGAGAAGGGGCTGAATGGCCTCCGCCTGTTCCTGTGTAACAGGCTGGAGAAGGGGCTGAATGGGGCCTCCTCCTGCTCCTGTGTAACAGTTTGGAGAAGGGGCTGAATGGGGCCTCCTCCTGTTCCTGTGTAGCAGGCTGGAGAAGGGGCTGAATGCGGCCTCCTCCTGTTCCTGTGTAACAGGCTGGAGAAGGGGCAGAATGGGGCCTCCTCCTGTTCCTGTGTAACAGGCTGGAGAAGCGGCTGAATGGCCTCCTCCTGTTCCTGTGTAACAGGCTGGAGAAGGGGCTGAATAGCCTGCTCCTGTTCCCGTATAACAGACTGGAGAAGGGACTGAATGGCCTCCTCCTGTTCCTGTGTAACAGGCTGGAGAAGGGGCTGAATAGCCTGCTCCTGTTCCCGTATAACAGACTGGAGAAAGGGCTGAATGGCCTCCTCCTGTTCCTGTGTAACAGGCTGGAGAAGGGGCTGAATGGCCTCCTCCTGTTCCTGTGTAACAGGCTGGAGAAGGGGCTGAATGTACTCCTCCTGTTCCTGTGTAAGAGGCTGGAGAAGGGGCTGAATGGGCTCCACCTGTTCCTGTGTAACAGGCTGGAGAAGGGGCTGAATGGCCTCCTCCTGTTCCTGTGTAACAGGCTGGAGAAGGGGCTGAATGGCCTCCTCCTGTTCCTGTGTTAGAGGCTGGAGAAGGGGCTGCATGGGGCCTCCTCCTGTTCCTCTGTAACAGGCTGGAGAAGGGGCTGAATGGCCTCCACCTGTTCCTGTGTAACAGGCTGGAGAAGGGGCTGAATGGCCTCCGCCTGTTCCTGTGTAACAGGCTGGAGAAAGGGCTGAATGTCCTCCTCCTGTTCCTATGTAACAGGCTGGAGAAGGGGCTGAATGGCCTCCTCCTTTTCCTGTGTAACAGGCTGGAGAAGGGGCTGAATGGCCTCCTCCTGTTCCTGTGTAGCAGGCTGGAGAAGGGGCTGAATGGGGCCTCCTCCTGTTCCTGTGTAACAGGCTGGAGAAGCGGCTGAATGGCCTCCTCCTGTTCCTCTGTAACAGGCTGGAGAAGGGGCTGAATGGGGCCTCCTCCTGTTCCTGTGTAACAGGCTGGAGAAGAGGCTGAATGGCCTCCTCCTGTTCCTCTGTAACAGGCTGGAGAAGGGGCTGAATGGGGCCTCCTCCTGTTCCTGTGTAACAGGCTGGAGAAGCGGCTGAATGGCCTCCTCCTGTTCCTGTGTAACAGGCTGGAGAAGGGGCTGAATGGGGCCTCCTCCTGTTCCCGTATAACAGACTGGAGAAGGGACTGAATGGCCTCCTCCTGTTCCTGTGTAACAGGCTGGAGAAAGGGCTGAATGGCCTCCTCCTGTTCCTATGTAACAGGCTGGAGAAGGGGCTGAATGGCCTCCTCCTGTTCCTGTGTAACAGGCTGGAGAAGGGGCTGAATGTCCTCCTCCTGTTCCTGTGTAAGAGGCTGGAGAAGGGGCTGAATGGGCTCCGCCTGTTCCTGTGTAACAGGCTGGAGAAGGGGCTGAATGGCCTCCTCCTGTTCCTGTGTAACAGGCTGGAGAAGGGGCTGAATGGCCTCCTCCTGTTCCTGTGTTAGAGGCTGGAGAAGGGGCTGCATGGGGCCTCCTCCTGTTCCTCTGTAACAGGCTGGAGAAGGGGCTGAATGGCCTCCACCTGTTCCTGTGTAACAGGCTGGAGAAGGGGCTGAATGGCCTCCGCCTGTTCCTGTGTAACAGGCTGGAGAAGGGGCTGAATGGCCTCCACCTGTTCCTGTGTAACAGGCTGGAGAAAGGGCTGAATGTCCTCCTCCTGTTCCTATGTAACAGGCTGGAGAAGGGGCTGAATGGCCTCCTCCTGTTCCTGTGTAACAGGCTGGAGAAAGGGCTGAATGGCCTCCTCCTGTTCCTGTGTAACAGGCTGGAGAAGGGGCTGAATGGCCTCCTCCTGTTCCTGTGTAACGGGCTGGAGAAGGGGCTGAATGTCCTCCTCCTGTTCCTGTGTAAGAGGCTGGAGAAGGGGCTGAATGGGGCCTCCTCCTGTTCCTGTATAACAGGCTGGAGAAGGGGCTGAATGGCCTCCACCTGTTCCTGTGTAACAGGCTGGAGAAGGGGCTGAATGGCCTCCACCTGTTCCTGTGTAACAGGCTGGAGAAGGGGCTGAATGGCCTCCTCCTTTTCCTGTGTAACAGGCTGGAGAAGGGGCTGAATGGCCTCCTCCTTTTCCTGTGTAACAGGCTGGAGAAGGGGCTGAATGGCCTCCTCCTGTTCCTGTGTAGCAGGCTGGAGAAGGGGCTGAATGCGGCCTCCTCCTGTTCCTGTGTTAGAGGCTGGAGAAGGGGCTGCATGGGGCCTCCTCCTGTTCCTCTGTAACAGGCTGGAGAAGGGGCTGAATGGCCTCCACCTGTTCCTGTGTAACAGGCTGGAGAAGGGGCTGAATGGCCTCCGCCTGTTCCTGTGTAACAGGCTGGAGAAAGGGCTGAATGTCCTCCTCCTGTTCCTATGTAACAGGCTGGAGAAGGGGCTGAATGGCCTCCTCCTTTTCCTGTGTAACAGGCTGGAGAAGGGGCTGAATGGCCTCCTCCTGTTCCTGTGTAGCAGGCTGGAGAAGGGGCGGAATGCGGCCTCCTCCTGTTCCTCTGTAACAGGCTGGAGAAGGGGCTGAATGGGGCCTCCTCCTGTTCCTGTGTAACAGGCTGGAGAAGCGGCTGAATGGCCTCCTCCTGTTCCTGTGTAACAGGCTGGAGAAGGGGCTGAATAGCCTGCTCCTGTTCCCGTATAACAGACTGGAGAAGGGACTGAATGGCCTCCTCCTGTTCCTGTGTAACAGGCTGGAGAAAGGGCTGAATGGCCTCCTCCTGTTCCTGTGTAACAGGCTGGAGAAGGGGCTGAATGGCCTCCTCCTGTTCCTGTGTAACAGGCTGGAGAAGGGGCTGAATGTCCTCCTCCTGTTCCTGTGTAAGAGGCTGGAGAAGGGGCTGAATGGGCTCCACCTGTTCCTGTATAACAGGCTGGAGAAGGGGCTGAATGGCCTCCTCCTGTTCCTGTGTAACAGGCTGGAGAAGGGGCTGAATGGCCTCCTCCTGTTCCTGTGTTAGAGGCTGGAGAAGGTGCTGCATGGGGCCTCCTCCTGTTCCTCTGTAACAGGCTGGAGAAGGGGCTGAATGGCCTCCACCTGTTCCTGTGTAACAGGCTGGAGAAGGGGCTGAATGGCCTCCGCCTGTTCCTGTGTAACAGGCTGGAGAAGGGGCTGAATGGCCTCCTCCTGTTCCTGTGTAACAGGCTGGAGAAGGGGCCGAATGGGGCCTCCTCCTGTTCCTGTGTAACAGACTGGGGAAGGGGCTGAATGGGGCCTCCACCTGTTCCTGTGTAACAGGCTGGAGAAGGGGCTGAATGGGGCCTCCTCCTGTTCCTGTGTAACAGGCTGGAGAAGGGGCTGAATGGGGCCTCCTCCTGTTCCCTGTGTAACAGGCTGCAGAAGGGGCTGAATGGGGCTCCTCCTGTTCCAGTGTAACAGGCTGGAGAAGGGGCTGAATGGCCTCCTCCTGTTCCTGTGTAACAGGCTGGAGAAGGGGCTGAATGGGGCCTCCTCCTGTTCCTGTGTAACAGGCTGGAGAAGGGGCTGAATGGGGCCTCCTCCTGTTCCTGTGTAACAGGCTGGAGAAGGGGCTGAATGGGGCCTCCTCCTGCTCCTGTGTCACAGTTTGGAGAAGGGGCTGAATGGGGCCTCCTCCTGTTCCTGTGTAACAGGCTGGAGAAGGGGCTGAATGGAGCCTCCTCCTGTTACTGTGTAACAGGCTGGAGAAGCGGCTGAATGGCCTCCTCCTGTTCCTGTGCAACAGGCTGGTGAAGGGGCTGAATAGCCTGCTCCTGTTCCCGTATAACAGACTGGAGAAGGGACTGAATGGCCTCCTCCTGTTCCTGTGCAACAGGCTGGAGAAAGGGCTGAATGGCCTCCTCCTGTTCCTGTGTAACAGGCTGAAGCAGGGGCTGAATGGCCTCCTCCTGTTCCTGTGTAACAGGCTGGAGAAGGGGCTGAATGGGGCCTCCCCCTTTTCCCTGTGTAACAGGCTGGAGAAGGGGCTGAATGGGGCTCCTCCTATTCCAGTGTAACAGGCTGGATAAGGGGCTGAATGGGGCCTCCTCCTGTTCCTGTGTAACAGGCTGGAGAAGGGGCTGAATGGGGCCTCCTCCTGTTCCTGTGTAACAGGCTGGAGAAGAGGCTGAATGGCCTCCTCCTGTTCCTGTGTAACAGGCTGGAGAAGGGGCTGAATGGGGCCTCCTCCTGTTCCTGTGTAACAGGCTGGAGAAGAGGCTGAATGGCCTCCTCCTGTTCCTGTGTAACAGGCTGGAGAAGAGGCTGAATGGCCTCCTCCTGTTCCTGTGTAACAGGCTGGAGAAGGGGCAGAATGGGGCCTCCTCCTGTTCCTGTGTAACAGGCTGGAGAAGGGGCTGAATGGGGCTCCTCCTGTTCCAGTGTAACAGGCTGGAGAAGGGGCTGAATGGGGCCTCCTCCTGTTCCTGTGTAACAGGCTGGAGAAGGGGCTGAATGGGGCCTCCTCCTGTTCCTGTGTAACAGGCTGGAGAAGGGGCTGAATGGGGCCTCCTCCTGCTCCTGTGTCACAGTTTGGAGAAGGGGCTGAATGGAGCCTCCTCCTGTTCCTGTGTAACAGGCTGGAGAAGGGGCTGCATGGGGCCTCTTCCTGTCCCTGTGTAACAGGCTGGAGAAGCGGCTGAATGGCCTCCTCCTGTTCCTGTGTAACAGGCTGGTGAAGGGGCTGAATAGCCTGCTCTGTTCCCGTATAACAGACTGGAGAAGGGACTGAATGGCCTCCTCCTGTTCCTGTGCAACAGGCTGGAGAAAGGGCTGAATGGCCTCCTCCTGTTCCTGTGTAACAGGCTGGAGCAGGGGCTGAATGGCCTCCTCCTGTTCCTGTGTAACAGGCTGGAGAAGGGGCTGAATGGGGCCTCCCCCTTTTCCCTGTGTAACAGGCTGGAGAAGGGGCTGAATGGGGCTCCTCCTATTCCCGTGTAACAGGCTGGATAAGGGGCTGAATGGGGCCTCCTCCTGTTCCTGTGTAACAGGCTGGAGAAGGGGCTGAATGGGGCCTCCTCCTGTTCCTGTGTAACAGGCTGGAGAAGAGGCTGAATGGCCTCCTCCTGTTCCTGTGTAACAGGCTGGAGAAGGGGCTGAATGGGGCCTCCTCCTGTTCCTGTGTAACAGGCTGGAGAAGGGGCTGAATGGGGCCTCCGCCTGTTCCTGTGTAACAGGCTGGAGAAGAGGCTGAATGGCCTCCTCCTGTTCCTGTGTAACAGGCTGGAGAAGGGGCAGAATGGGGCCTCCTCCTGTTCCTGTGTAACAGGCTGGAGAAGGGGCTGAAAGGGGCCTCCTCCTGTTCCTTTGTAATAGGCTGATGGAGGGGCTGAATGGCCTCCTCCTGTTCCTGTCTAACAGGCTGGAGAAGGGGCTGAATGACCTCCTCCTGTTCCTGTGTAAGAGGCTGGAGAAGGGGCTGAATGGGGCTCCTCCTGTTCCAGTGTAACAGGCTGGATAAGGGGCTGAATGGGTCCTCCTCCTGTTCCTGTGTAACAGGCTGGAGAAGGGGCTGAATGGGGCCTCCTCCTGTTCCTGTGTAACAGGCTGGAGAAGGGGCTGAATGGGGCCTCCTCCTGCTCCTGTGTAACAGTTTGGAGAAGGGGCTGAATGGGGCCTCCTCCTGTTCCTGTGTAGCAGGCTGGAGAAGGGGCTGAATGCGGCCTCCTCCTGTTCCTGTGTAACAGGCTGGAGAAGGGGCAGAATGGGGCCTCCTCCTGTTCCTGTGTAACAGGCTGGAGAAGCGGCTGAATGGCCTCCTCCTGTTCCTGTGTAACAGGCTGGAGAAGGGGCTGAATAGCCTGCTCCTGTTCCCGTATAACAGACTGGAGAAGGGACTGAATGGCCTCCTCCTGTTCCTGTGTAACAGGCTGGAGAAAGGGCTGAATGGCCTCCTCCTGTTCCTGTGTAACAGGCTGGAGAAGGGGCTGAATGGCCTCCTCCTGTTCCTGTGTAACAGGCTGGAGAAGGGGCTGAATGTCCTCCCCCTGTTCCTGTGTAAGAGGCTGGAGAAGCGGCTGAATTGGCTCCACCTGTTCCTGTGTAACAGGCTGGAGAAGGGGCTGAATGGCCTCCTCCTGTTCCTGTATAACAGGCTGGAGAAGGGGCTGAATGGCCTCCACCTGTTCCTGTGTAACAGGCTGGAGAAGGGGCTGAATGGCCTCCACCTGTTCCTGTGTAACAGGCTGGAGAAGGGGCTGAATGGCCTCCTCCTTTTCCTGTGTAACAGGCTGGAGAAGGGGCTGAATGGCCTCCTCCTTTTCCTGTGTAACAGGCTGGAGAAGGGGCTGAATGGCCTCCTCCTGTTCCTGTGTAGCAGGCTGGAGAAGGGGCTGAATGCGGCCTCCTCCTGTTCCTGTGTTAGAGGCTGGAGAAGGGGCTGCATGGGGCCTCCTCCTGTTCCTCTGTAACAGGCTGGAGAAGGGGCTGAATGGCCTCCACCTGTTCCTGTGTAACAGGCTGGAGAAGGGGCTGAATGGCCTCCGCCTGTTCCTGTGTAACAGGCTGGAGAAAGGGCTGAATGTCCTCCTCCTGTTCCTATGTAACAGGCTGGAGAAGGGGCTGAATGGCCTCCTCCTTTTCCTGTGTAACAGGCTGGAGAAGGGGCTGAATGGCCTCCTCCTGTTCCTGTGTAGCAGGCTGGAGAAGGGGCGGAATGCGGCCTCCTCCTGTTCCTCTGTAACAGGCTGGAGAAGGGGCTGAATGGGGCCTCCTCCTGTTCCTGTGTAACAGGCTGGAGAAGCGGCTGAATGGCCTCCTCCTGTTCCTGTGTAACAGGCTGGAGAAGGGGCTGAATAGCCTGCTCCTGTTCCCGTATAACAGACTGGAGAAGGGACTGAATGGCCTCCTCCTGTTCCTGTGTAACAGGCTGGAGAAAGGGCTGAATGGCCTCCTCCTGTTCCTGTGTAACAGGCTGGAGAAGGGGCTGAATGGCCTCCTCCTGTTCCTGTGTAACAGGCTGGAGAAGGGGCTGAATGTCCTCCTCCTGTTCCTGTGTAAGAGGCTGGAGAAGGGGCTGAATGGGCTCCACCTGTTCCTGTATAACAGGCTGGAGAAGGGGCTGAATGGCCTCCTCCTGTTCCTGTGTAACAGGCTGGAGAAGGGGCTGAATGGCCTCCTCCTGTTCCTGTGTTAGAGGCTGGAGAAGGTGCTGCATGGGGCCTCCTCCTGTTCCTCTGTAACAGGCTGGAGAAGGGGCTGAATGGCCTCCACCTGTTCCTGTGTAACAGGCTGGAGAAGGGGCTGAATGGCCTCCGCCTGTTCCTGTGTAACAGGCTGGAGAAGGGGCTGAATGGCCTCCTCCTGTTCCTGTGTAACAGGCTGGAGAAGGGGCCGAATGGGGCCTCCTCCTGTTCCTGTGTAACAGACTGGGGAAGGGGCTGAATGGGGCCTCCACCTGTTCCTGTGTAACAGGCTGGAGAAGGGGCTGAATGGGGCCTCCTCCTGTTCCTGTGTAACAGGCTGGAGAAGGGGCTGAATGGGGCCTCCTCCTGTTCCCTGTGTAACAGGCTGCAGAAGGGGCTGAATGGGGCTCCTCCTGTTCCAGTGTAACAGGCTGGAGAAGGGGCTGAATGGCCTCCTCCTGTTCCTGTGTAACAGGCTGGAGAAGGGGCTGAATGGGGCCTCCTCCTGTTCCTGTGTAACAGGCTGGAGAAGGGGCTGAATGGGGCCTCCTCCTGTTCCTGTGTAACAGGCTGGAGAAGGGGCTGAATGGGGCCTCCTCCTGCTCCTGTGTCACAGTTTGGAGAAGGGGCTGAATGGGGCCTCCTCCTGTTCCTGTGTAACAGGCTGGAGAAGGGGCTGAATGGAGCCTCCTCCTGTTACTGTGTAACAGGCTGGAGAAGCGGCTGAATGGCCTCCTCCTGTTCCTGTGCAACAGGCTGGTGAAGGGGCTGAATAGCCTGCTCCTGTTCCCGTATAACAGACTGGAGAAGGGACTGAATGGCCTCCTCCTGTTCCTGTGCAACAGGCTGGAGAAAGGGCTGAATGGCCTCCTCCTGTTCCTGTGTAACAGGCTGGAGCAGGGGCTGAATGGCCTCCTCCTGTTCCTGTGTAACAGGCTGGAGAAGGGGCTGAATGGGGCCTCCCCCTTTTCCCTGTGTAACAGGCTGGAGAAGGGGCTGAATGGGGCTCCTCCTATTCCAGTGTAACAGGCTGGATAAGGGGCTGAATGGGGCCTCCTCC
The DNA here is from genome assembly GCF_964213995.1 of Mustelus asterias. Classification (NCBI taxonomy): domain Eukaryota; kingdom Metazoa; phylum Chordata; class Chondrichthyes; order Carcharhiniformes; family Triakidae; genus Mustelus; species Mustelus asterias. The sequence continues at coordinate 24,897 of NW_027590535.1, forward strand.
TGTTCCTGTGTAACAGGCTGGAGAAGGGGCTGAATGGGGCCTCCTCCTGTTCCTGTGTAACAGGCTGGAGAAGAGGCTGAATGGCCTCCTCCTGTTCCTGTGTAACAGGCTGGAGAAGGGGCTGAATGGGGCCTCCTCCTGTTCCTGTGTAACAGGCTGGAGAAGAGGCTGAATGGCCTCCTCCTGTTCCTGTGTAACAGGCTGGAGAAGAGGCTGAATGGCCTCCTCCTGTTCCTGTGTAACAGGCTGGAGAAGGGGCAGAATGGGGCCTCCTCCTGTTCCTGTGTAACAGGCTGGAGAAGGGGCTGAATGGGGCTCCTCCTGTTCCAGTGTAACAGGCTGGAGAAGGGGCTGAATGGGGCCTCCTCCTGTTCCTGTGTAACAGGCTGGAGAAGGGGCTGAATGGGGCCTCCTCCTGTTCCTGTGTAACAGGCTGGAGAAGGGGCTGAATGGGGCCTCCTCCTGCTCCTGTGTCACAGTTTGGAGAAGGGGCTGAATGGAGCCTCCTCCTGTTCCTGTGTAACAGGCTGGAGAAGGGGCTGCATGGGGCCTCTTCCTGTCCCTGTGTAACAGGCTGGAGAAGCGGCTGAATGGCCTCCTCCTGTTCCTGTGTAACAGGCTGGTGAAGGGGCTGAATAGCCTGCTCTGTTCCCGTATAACAGACTGGAGAAGGGACTGAATGGCCTCCTCCTGTTCCTGTGCAACAGGCTGGAGAAAGGGCTGAATGGCCTCCTCCTGTTCCTGTGTAACAGGCTGGAGCAGGGGCTGAATGGCCTCCTCCTGTTCCTGTGTAACAGGCTGGAGAAGGGGCTGAATGGGGCCTCCCCCTTTTCCCTGTGTAACAGGCTGGAGAAGGGGCTGAATGGGGCTCCTCCTATTCCCGTGTAACAGGCTGGATAAGGGGCTGAATGGGGCCTCCTCCTGTTCCTGTGTAACAGGCTGGAGAAGGGGCTGAATGGGGCCTCCTCCTGTTCCTGTGTAACAGGCTGGAGAAGAGGCTGAATGGCCTCCTCCTGTTCCTGTGTAACAGGCTGGAGAAGGGGCTGAATGGGGCCTCCTCCTGTTCCTGTGTAACAGGCTGGAGAAGGGGCTGAATGGGGCCTCCGCCTGTTCCTGTGTAACAGGCTGTAGAAGAGGCTGAATGGCCTCCTCCTGTTCCTGTGTAACAGGCTGGAGAAGGGGCAGAATGGGGCCTCCTCCTGTTCCTGTGTAACAGGCTGGAGAAGGGGCTGAAAGGGGCCTCCTCCTGTTCCTTTGTAATAGGCTGATGGAGGGGCTGAATGGCCTCCTCCTGTTCCTGTCTAACAGGCTGGAGAAGGGGCTGAATGACCTCCTCCTGTTCCTGTGTAAGAGGCTGGAGAAGGGGCTGAATGGGGCTCCTCCTGTTCCAGTGTAACAGGCTGGATAAGGGGCTGAATGGGTCCTCCTCCTGTTCCTGTGTAACAGGCTGGAGAAGGGGCTGAATGGGGCCTCCTCCTGTTCCTGTGTAACAGGCTGGAGAAGGGGCTGAATGGGGCCTCCTCCTGCTCCTGTGTAACAGTTTGGAGAAGGGGCTGAATGGGGCCTCCTCCTGTTCCTGTGTAGCAGGCTGGAGAAGGGGCTGAATGCGGCCTCCTCCTGTTCCTGTGTAACAGGCTGGAGAAGGGGCAGAATGGGGCCTCCTCCTGTTCCTGTGTAACAGGCTGGAGAAGCGGCTGAATGGCCTCCTCCTGTTCCTGTGTAACAGGCTGGAGAAGGGGCTGAATAGCCTGCTCCTGTTCCCGTATAACAGACTGGAGAAGGGACTGAATGGCCTCCTCCTGTTCCTGTGTAACAGGCTGGAGAAAGGGCTGAATGGCCTCCTCCTGTTCCTGTGTAACAGGCTGGAGAAGGGGCTGAATGGCCTCCTCCTGTTCCTGTGTAACAGGCTGGAGAAGGGGCTGAATGTCCTCCCCCTGTTCCTGTGTAAGAGGCTGGAGAAGCGGCTGAATTGGCTCCACCTGTTCCTGTGTAACAGGCTGGAGAAGGGGCTGAATGGCCTCCTCCTGTTCCTGTGTAACAGGCTGGAGAAGGGGCTGAATGGCCTCCTCCTGTTCCTGTGTTAGAGGCTGGAGAAGGGGCTGCATGGGGCCTCCTCCTGTTCCTCTGTAACAGGCTGGAGAAGGGGCTGAATGGCCTCCACCTGTTCCTGTGTAACAGGCTGGAGAAGGGGCTGAATGGCCTCCTCCTGTTCCTGTGTAACAGGCTGGAGAAAGGGCTGAATGTCCTCCTCCTGTTCCTATGTAACAGGCTGGAGAAGGGGCTGAATGGCCTCCTCCTTTTCCTGTGTAACAGGCTGGAGAAGGGGCTGAATGGCCTCCTCCTGTTCCTGTGTAGCAGGCTGGAGAAGGGGCTGAATGCGGCCTCCTCCTGTTCCTCTGTAACAGGCTGGAGAAGGGGCTGAATGGGGCCTCCTCCTGTTCCTGTGTAACAGGCTGGAGAAGCGGCTGAATGGCCTCCTCCTGTTCCTGTGTAACGGGCTGGAGAAGGGGCTGAATGTCCTCATCCTGTTCCTGTGTAAGAGGCTGGAGAAGGGGCTGAATGGGCTCCACCTGTTCCTGTGTAACAGGCTGGAGAAGGGGCTGAATGGCCTTCTCCTGTTCCTGTGTAACAGGCTGGAGAAGGGGCTGAATAGCCTGCTCCTGTTCCTGTGTTAGAGGCTGGAGAAGGGGCTGCATGGGGCCTCCTCCTGTTCCTCTGTAACAGGCTGGAGAAGGGGCTGAATGGCCTCCACCTGTTCCTGTGTAACAGGCTGGAGAAGGGGCTGAATGGCCTCCTCCTGTTCCTGTGTTTGAGGCTGGAGAAGGGGCTGAATGGCCTCCTCCTTTTCCTGTGTAACAGGCTGGAGAAGGGGCTGAATGGCCTCCTCCTGTTCCTGTGTAGCAGGCTGGAGAAGGGGCTGAATGGCCTCCGCCTGTTCCTGTGTAACAGGCTGGAGAAATGGCTGAATGTCCTCCTCCTGTTCCTATGTAACAGGCTGGAGAAGGGGCTGAATGGCCTCCTCCTGTTCCTGTGTAACAGGCTGGAGAAGGGGCCGAATGGGGCCTCCTCCTGTTCCTGTGTAACAGACTGGAGAAGGGGCCGAATGGGACTTCCTCCTGTTCCTGTGTAACAGGCTGGAGAAGGGGCTGAATGGGGCCTCCTCCTGTTCCTGTGTAACAGGCTGGAGAAGGGGCTGAATGGGGCCTCCTCCTGTTCCCTGTGTAACAGGCTGGAGAAGGGGCTGAATGGGGCCTCCTCCTGTTCCCGTGTAACAGGCTGGAGAAGGGGCTGAATGGGGCTCCTCCTGTTCCAGTGTAACAGGCTGGAGAAGGGGCTGAATGGGGCCTCCTCCTGTTCCTGTGTAACAGGCTGGAGAAGGGGCTGAATGGGGCCTCCTCCTGTTCCTGTGTAACAGGCTGGAGAAGGGGCTGAATGGGGCCTCCTCCTGTTCCTGTGTAACAGGCTGGAGAAGGGGCTGAATGGGGCCTCCTCCTGCTCCTGTGTCACAGTTTGGAGAAGGGGCTGAATGGAGCCTCCTCCTGTTCCTGTGTAACAGGCTGGAGAAGCGGCTGAATGGCCTCCTCCTGTTCCGGTGTAACAGGCTGGTGAAGGGGCTGAATAGCCTGCTCCTGTTCCCGTATAACAGACTGGAAAAGGGACTGAATGGCCTCCTCCTGTTCCTGTGCAACAGGCTGGAGAAAGGGCTGAATGGCCTCCTCCTGTTCCTGTGTAACAGGCTGGAGCAGGGGCTGAATGGCCTCCTCCTGTTCCTGTGTAACAGGCTGGAGAAGGGGCTGAATGGGGCCTCCCCCTTTTCCCTGTGAAACAGGCTGGAGAAGGGGCTGAATGGGGCTCCTCCTATTCCAGTGTAACAGGCTGGATAAGGGGCTGAATGGGGCCTCCTCCTGTTCCTGTGTAACAGGCTGGAGAAGGGGCTGAATGGGGCCTCCTCCTGTTCCTGTGTAACAGGCTGTAGAAGAGGCTGAATGGCCTCCTCCTGTTCCTGTGTAACAGGCTGGAGAAGGGGCTGAATGGGGCCTCCTCCTGTTCCTGTGTAACAGGCTGGAGAAGGGGCTGAATGGGCCCTCCGCTTGTTCCTGTGTAACAGGCTGGAGAAGAGGCTGAATGGCCTCCTCCTGTTCCTGTGTAACAGGCTGGAGAAGGGGCAGAATGGGGCCTCCTCCTGTTCCTGTGTAACAGGCTGGAGAAGGGGCTGAAAGGGGCCTCCTCCTGTTCCTGTGTAATAGGCTGATGGATGGGCTGAATGGCCTCCTCCTGTTCCTGTCTAACAGGCTGGAGAAGGGGCTGAATGACCTCCTCCTGTTCCTGTGTAAGAGGCTGGAGAAGGGGCTGCATGGGGCCTCCTCCTGTTCCTGTGTAACGGGCTGGAGAAGGGGCTGAATGGGGCCTCCTCCTGTTCCTGTGTAACAGGCTGGAGAAGGGGCTGAATGGGGCCTCCTCCTGCTCCTGTGTAACAGTTTGGAGAAGGGGCTGAATGGGGCGTCCTCCTGTTCCTGTGTAACAGGCTGGATAAGGGGCTGAATGGGTCCTCCTCCTGTTCCTGTGTAACAGGCTGGAGAAGGGGCTGAATGGGGCTCCTCCTGTTCCAGTGTAACAGGCTGGAGAAGGGGCTGAATGGGGCCTCCTCCTGTTCCTGTGTAACAGGCTGGAGAAGGGGCTGAATGGGGCCTCCTCCTGTTCCTGTGTAACAGGCTGGAGAAGGGGCTGAATGGGGCCTCCTCCTGTTCCTGTGTAACAGGCTGGAGAAGGGGCTGAATGGGGCCTCCTCCTGCTCCTGTGTCACAGTTTGGAGAAGGGGCTGAATGGAGCCTCCTCCTGTTCCTGTGTAACAGGCTGGAGAAGCGGCTGAATGGCCTCCTCCTGTTCCTGTGTAACAGGCTGGAGAAGGGGCTGAATAGCCTGCTCCTGTTCCCGTATAACAGACTGGAGAAGGGACTGAATGGCCTCCTCCTGTTCCTGTGTAACAGGCTGGAGAAAGGGCTGAATGGCCTCCTCCTGTTCCTGTGTAACAGGCTGGAGAAGGGGCTGAATGGCCTCCTCCTGTTCCTGTGTAACAGGCTGGAGAAGGGGCTGAATGTCCTCCTCCTGTTCCTGTGTAAGAGGCTGGAGAAGGGGCTGAATGGGCTCCACCTGTTCCTGTGTAATAGGCTGGAGAAGGGTCTGAATGGCCTCCTCCTGTTCCTGTGTAACAGGCTGGAGAAGGGGCTGAATGGCCTCCTCCTGTTCCTGTGTTAGAGGCTGGAGAAGGGGCTGCATGGGGCCTCCTCCTGTTCCTCTGTAACAGGCTGGAGAAGGGGCTGAATGGCCTCCACCTGTTCCTGTGTAACAGGCTGGAGAAGGGGCTGAATGGCCTCCGCCTGTTCCTGTGTAACAGGCTGGAGAAAGGGCTGAATGTCCTCCTCCTGTTCCTATGTAACAGGCTGGAGAAGGGGCTGAATGGCCTCCTCCTTTTCCTGTGTAACAGGCTGGAGAAGGGGCTGAATGGCCTCCTCCTGTTCCTGTGTAGCAGGCTGGAGAAGGGGCTGAATGCGGCCTCCTCCTGTTCCTCTGTAACAGGCAATAGAAGGGGCTGAATGGGGCCTCCTCCTGTTCCTGTGTAACAGGCTGGAGAAGCGGCTGAATGGCCTCCTCCTGTTCCTGTGTAACAGGCTGGAGAAGGGGCTGAATAGCCTGCTCCTGTTCCCGTATGACAGACTGGAGAAGGGACTGAATGGCCTCCTCCTGTTCCTGTGTAACAGGCTGGAGAAAGGGCTGAATGGCCTCCTCCTGTTCCTGTGTAACAGGCTGGAGAAGGGGCTGAATGGCCTCCTCCTGTTCCTGTGTAACAGGCTGGAGAAGGGGCTGAATGTCCTCCTCCTGTTCCTGTGTAAGAGGCTGGAGAAGGGGCTGAATGGGCTCCACCTGTTCCTGTGTAACGGGCTGGAGAAGGGGCTGAATGGCCTCCTCCTGTTCTGTGTAACAGGCTGGAGAAGGGGCTGAATGGCCTCCTCCTGTTCCTGTGTTAGAGGCTGGAGAAGGGGCTGCATGGGGCCTCCTCCTGTTCCTCTGTAACAGGCTGGAGAAGGGGCTGAATGGCCTCCACCTGTTCCTGTGTAACAGGCTGGAGAAGGGGCTGAATGGCCTCCGCCTGTTCCTGTGTAACAGGCTGGAGAAGGGGCTGAATGTCCTCCTCCTGTTCCTATGTAACAGGCTGGAGAAGGGGCTGAATGGCCTCCTCCTGTTCCTGTGTAACAGGCTGGAGAAGGGGCCGAATGGGGCCTCCTCCTGTTCCTGTGTAACAGACTGGGGAAGGGGCTGAATGGGGCCTCCACCTGTTCCTGTGTAACAGGCTGGAGAAGGGGCTGAATGGGGCCTCCTCCTGTTCCTGTGTAACAGGCTGGAGAAGGGGCTGAATGGGGCCTGCTCCTGTTCCCTGTGTAACAGGCTGGAGAAGGGGCTGAATGGGGCTCCTCCTGTTCCAGTGTAACAGGCTGGAGAAGGGGCTGAATGGGGCCTCCTCCTGTTCCTGTGTAACAGGCTGGAGAAGGGGCTGAATGGGGCCTCCTCCTGTTCCTGTGTAACAGGCTGTAGAAGGGGCTGAATGGGGCCTCCTCCTGTTCCTGTGTAACAGGCTGGAGAAGGGGCTGAATGGGGCCTTCTCCTGCTCCTGTGTCACAGTTTGGAGAAGGGGCTGAATGGGGCCTCCTCCTGTTCCTGTGTAACAGGCTGGAGAAGCGGCTGAATGGCCTCCTCCTGTTCCTGTGTAACAGGCTGGTGAAGGGGCTGAATAGCCTGCTCCTGTTCCCGTATAACAGACTGGAGAAGGGACTGAATGGCCTCCTCCTGTTCCTGTGCAACAGGCTGGAGAAAGGGCTGAATGGCCTCCTCCTGTTCCTGTGTAACAGGCTGGAGCAGGGGCTGAATGGCCTCCTCCTGTTCCTGTGTAACAGGCTGGAGAAGGGGCTGAATGGGGCCTCCCCCTTTTCCCTGTGTAACAGGCTGGAGAAGGGGCTGAATGGGGCTTCTCCTATTCCAGTGTAACAGGCTGGATAAGGGGCTGAATGGGGCCTCCTCCTGTTCCTGTGTAACAGGCTGGAGAAGGGGCTGAATGGGGCCTCCTCCTGTTCCTGTGTAACAGGCTGGAGAAGAGGCTGAATGGCCTCCTCCTGTTCCTGTGTAACAGGCTGGAGAAGGGGCTGAATGGGGCCTCCTCCTGTTCCTGTGTAACAGGCTGGAGAAGGGGCTGAATGGGGCCTCCGCCTGTTCCTGTGTAACAGGCTGGAGAAGAGGCTGAATGGCCTCCTCCTGTTCCTGTGTAACAGGCTGGAGAAGGGGCTGAATGGGGCCTCCTCCTGTTCCTGTGTAACAGGCTGGAGAAGGGGCAGAATGGGGCCTCCTCCTGTTCCTGTGTAACAGGCTGGAGAAGGGGCTGAAAGGGGCCTCCTCCTGTTCCTGTGTAATAGGCTGATGGAGGGGCTGAATGGCCTCCTCCTGTTCCTGTCTAACAGGCTGGAGACGGGGCTGAATGACCTCCTCCTGTTCCTGTGTAAGAGGCTGGAGAAGGGGCTGCATGGGGCCTCCTCCTGTTCCTGTGTAACGGGCTGGAGAAGGGGCTGAATGGGGCGTCCTCCTGTTCCTGTGTAACAGACTGGAGAAGGGGCTGAATGGCCTCCTCCTGTTCGTGTGTAACAGGCTGGAGAAGGGGCTGAATGGCCTCCTCCTGTTCCTGTGTAACAGGCTGGAGAAGGGGCTGAATGGCCTCCTCCTGTTCCTGTGTAACAGGCTGGGGAAGGGGCTGAATGGGCCCTCCTCCTGTTCCCTGTGTAACAAGCTGGGGAAGGGGCTGAATGGCCTCCTCCAGTTCCTTGTAACAAAGAACAAAGAAAATTACAGCACAGGAACAGGCCCTTCGGCCCTCCAAGCCTGCACCGACCTTGCTGCCCGACTGAACTAAAACCCCCTCCCCTTCCGGGGACCAGATCCCTCTATTCCCATCCTATTCATGTATTTGTCAAGACGCCCCTTAAAAGTCACGATCATATCCACTTCCACTACCTCCCCCGGCAGCGAGTTCCAGGCACCCACCACCCTCTGTGTAAAAAATCTGCCTCATACATCTCCTTTAAACCTTGTCCCTCGCACCTTAAACCTGTGCCTCTAGTAATGGACTCTTCCACCCTGGGAAAAAGCTTCTGACTATCCACTCTGTCCATGCCTCTCATAATCTTGTAGACTTCTATCAGGTCTCCCCTCAACCTCCATCACTCCAGTGAGAACAAACCGACTTTCTCCAACCTCTCCTCATAGCTAATGCCCTCCATACCAGGCAACATCCTGGTAAATCTTTTCTGTACCCTCTCCAAAGCCTCCACATCCTTCTAGCCGTGTGGCGACCAGAATTGAACACTATATTCCAAGTGCGGTCTAACTAACGTTCTATAAAGCTGCAACATGACTTGCCAATTTTTAAACTCAATACCCTGGCCGATGAAGGCAAGCATGCCGTATGCTTTTTTGACTACCTTCTCCACCTGCGTTGCCACTTTCAGTGACCTGTGTACCTGTACACCTAGATCCCTCTGCCTATCAATACTCTTAAGGGTTCTGCCATTTACTGTATATTTACTTTCTGTATTAGACCTTCCAAAATGCATTACCTCACATTTGTCCGGATTAAACTCCATCTGCCATCTCTCCGCCCAAGTCTCCAACTGATCTATATCCTGCTGTAACCTCCGATGGTGCTCATCGCTATCCGAAAATCCACCAAACTTTGTGTGGTCCGCAAACTTACTAATCAATCCAGTTACGTTTTCATCGAAATGATTTATAATATATTACAAACAGCAAAGGTCCCAGCACTGATCCCTGAGGAACACCACTTGTCACAGCCCTCCATTCAGAAATGCTGGACAGGCTGGAGAAGGGGCTGAATGGCCTCCTCCTGTTCCTGTGTAACAGGCTGGAGAAGAGGCTGAATGGCCTCCTCCTGTTCCTGTGTAACAGGCTGGAGAAGGGTCTGAATGGGGCCTCCTCCTGTTCCTGTGTAACAGGCTGGAAAAGGGGCTGAATGGCCTCCTCCTGTTCCCTGTATAACAGGCTGGAGAAGGGGCTGAAGGGGGCCTCCTCCTGTTCCTGTGTAACAGGCTGGAGAAGGGGCTGAATGAGGCCTCCTCCTGTTCCATGTGGAACAGGCTGGAGAAGGGGCTGAATGGGGCCTCCTCCTGTTCCTGTGTAACAGGCTGGAGAAGGGGCTGAATGGGACCTCCTCCTCTTCCTGTGTAACAGGCTTGGGAAGGGGCTGAATGGCCTCCTCCTGTTCCTGTGTAACAGGCTGGAGAAGGGGCTGAATGTCCTCCTCCTGTTCCTGTGTAAGAGGCTGGAGAAGGGGCTGAATGGGCTCCACCTGTTCCTGTGTAACAGGCTGGAGAAGGGGCTGAATGGCCTCCTCCTGTTCCTGTGTAACAGGCTGGAGAAGGGGCTGAATGGCCTCCTCCTGTTCCTGTGTTAGAGGCTGGAGAAGGGGCTGCATGGGGCCTCCTCCTGTTCCTCTGTAACAGGCTGGAGAAGGGGCTGAATGGCCTCCACCTGTTCCTGTGTAACAGGCTGGAGAAGGGGCTGAATGGCCTCCGCCTGTTCCTGTGTAACAGGCTGGAGAAAGGGCTGAATGTCCTCCTCCTGTTCCTATGTAACAGGCTGGAGAAGGGGCTGAATGGCCTCCTCCTTTTCCTGTGTAACAGGCTGGAGAAGGGGCTGAATGGCCTCCTCCTGTTCCTGTGTAGCAGGCTGGAGAAGGGGCTGAATGCGGCCTCCTCCTGTTCCTCTGTAACAGGCAATAGAAGGGGCTGAATGGGGCCTCCTCCTGTTCCTGTGTAACAGGCTGGAGAAGCGGCTGAATGGCCTCCTCCTGTTCCTGTGTAACAGGCTGGAGAAGGGGCTGAATAGCCTGCTCCTGTTCCCGTATGACAGACTGGAGAAGGGACTGAATGGCCTCCTCCTGTTCCTGTGTAACAGGCTGGAGAAAGGGCTGAATGGCCTCCTCCTGTTCCTGTGTAACAGGCTGGAGAAGGGGCTGAATGGCCTCCTCCTGTTCCTGTGTAACAGGCTGGAGAAGGGGCTGAATGTCCTCCTCCTGTTCCTGTGTAAGAGGCTGGAGAAGGGGCTGAATGGGCTCCACCTGTTCCTGTGTAACGGGCTGGAGAAGGGGCTGAATGGCCTCCTCCTGTTCTGTGTAACAGGCTGGAGAAGGGGCTGAATGGCCTCCTCCTGTTCCTGTGTTAGAGGCTGGAGAAGGGGCTGCATGGGGCCTCCTCCTGTTCCTCTGTAACAGGCTGGAGAAGGGGCTGAATGGCCTCCACCTGTTCCTGTGTAACAGGCTGGAGAAGGGGCTGAATGGCCTCCGCCTGTTCCTGTGTAACAGGCTGGAGAAGGGGCTGAATGTCCTCCTCCTGTTCCTATGTAACAGGCTGGAGAAGGGGCTGAATGGCCTCCTCCTGTTCCTGTGTAACAGGCTGGAGAAGGGGCCGAATGGGGCCTCCTCCTGTTCCTGTGTAACAGACTGGGGAAGGGGCTGAATGGGTCCTCCACCTGTTCCTGTGTAACAGGCTGGAGAAGGGGCTGAATGGGGCCTCCTCCTGTTCCTGTGTAACAGGCTGGAGAAGGGGCTGAATGGGGCCTGCTCCTGTTCCCTGTGTAACAGGCTGGAGAAGGGGCTGAATGGGGCTCCTCCTGTTCCAGTGTAACAGGCTGGAGAAGGGGCTGAATGGGGCCTCCTCCTGTTCCTGTGTAACAGGCTGGAGAAGGGGCTGAATGGGGCCTCCTCCTGTTCCTGTGTAACAGGCTGGAGAAGGGGCTGAATGGGGCCTCCTCCTGTTCCTGTGTAACAGGCTGGAGAAGGGGCTGAATGGGGCCTTCTCCTGCTCCTGTGTCACAGTTTGGAGAAGGGGCTGAATGGGGCCTCCTCCTGTTCCTGTGTAACAGGCTGGAGAAGCGGCTGAATGGCCTCCTCCTGTTCCTGTGTAACAGGCTGGTGAAGGGGCTGAATAGCCTGCTCCTGTTCCCGTATAACAGACTGGAGAAGGGACTGAATGGCCTCCTCCTGTTCCTGTGCAACAGGCTGGAGAAAGGGCTGAATGGCCTCCTCCTGTTCCTGTGTAACAGGCTGGAGCAGGGGCTGAATGGCCTCCTCCTGTTCCTGTGTAACAGGCTGGAGAAGGGGCTGAATGGGGCCTCCCCCTTTTCCCTGTGTAACAGGCTGGAGAAGGGGCTGAATGGGGCTTCTCCTATTCCAATGTAACAGGCTGGATAAGGGGCTGAATGGGGCCTCCTCCTGTTCCTGTGTAACAGGCTGGAGAAGGGGCTGAATGGGGCCTCCTCCTGTTCCTGTGTAACAGGCTGGAGAAGAGGCTGAATGGCCTCCTCCTGTTCCTGTGTAACAGGCTGGAGAAGGGGCTGAATGGGGCCTCCTACTGTTCCTGTGTAACAGGCTGGAGAAGGGGCTGAATGGGGCCTCCGCCTGTTCCTGTGTAACAGGCTGGAGAAGAGGCTGAATGGCCTCCTCCTGTTCCTGTGTAACAGGCTGGAGAAGGGGCTGAATGGGGCCTCCTCCTGTTCCTGTGTAACAGGCTGGAGAAGGGGCAGAATGGGGCCTCCTCCTGTTCCTGTGTAACAGGCTGGAGAAGGGGCTGAAAGGGGCCTCCTCCTGTTCCTGTGTAATAGGCTGATGGAGGGGCTGAATGGCCTCCTCCTGTTCCTGTCTAACAGGCTGGAGACGGGGCTGAATGACCTCCTCCTGTTCCTGTGTAAGAGGCTGGAGAAGGGGCTGCATGGGGCCTCCTCCTGTTCCTGTGTAACGGGCTGGAGAAGGGGCTGAATGGGGCGTCCTCCTGTTCCTGTGTAACAGACTGGAGAAGGGGCTGAATGGCCTCCTCCTGTTCCTGTGTAACAGGCTGGAGAAGGGGCTGAATGGCCTCCTCCTGTTCCTGTGTAACAGGCTGGGGAAGGGGCTGAATGGGCCCTCCTCCTGTTCCCTGTGTAACAAGCTGGGGAAGGGGCTGAATGGCCTCCTCCAGTTCCTTGTAACAAAGAACAAAGAAAATTACAGCACAGGAACAGGCCCTTCGGCCCTCCAAGCCTGCACCGACCATGCTGCCCGACTGAACTAAAACCCCCTCCCCTTCCGGGGACCAGATCCCTCTATTCCCATCCTATTCATGTATTTGTCAAGACGCCCCTTAAAAGTCACGATCATATCCGCTTCCTCTACCTCCCCCGGCAGCGAGTTCCAGGCACCCACCACCCTCTGTGTAAAAAATCTGCCTCATACATCTCCGTTAAACCTTGTCCCTCGCACCTTAAACCTGTGCCTCTAGTAATGGACTCTTCCACCCTGGGAAAAAGCTTCTGACTATCCACTCTGTCCATGCCTCTCATAATCTTGTAGACTTCTATCAGGTCTCCCCTCAACCTCCATCACTCCAGTGAGAACAAACCGACTTTCTCCAACCTCTCCTCATAGCTAATGCCCTCCATACCAGGCAACATCCTGGTAAATCTTTTCTGTACCCTCTCCAAAGCCTCCACATCCTTCTAGCCGTGTGGCGACCAGAATTGAACACTATATTCCAAGTGCGGTCTAACTAACGTTCTATAAAGCTGCAACATGACTTGCCAATTTTTAAACTCAATACCCTGGCCGATGAAGGCAAGCATGCCGTATGCTTTTTTGACTACCTTCTCCACCTGCGTTGCCACTTTCAGTGACCTGTGTACCTGTACACCTAGATCCCTCTGCCTATCAATACTCTTAAGGGTTCTGCCATTTACTGTATATTTCCTATCTGTATTAGACCTTCCAAAATGCATTACCTCACATTTGTCCGGATTAAACTCCATCTGCCATCTCTCCGCCCAAGTCTCCAACTGATCTATATCCTGCTGTAACCTCCGATGGTGCTCATCACTATCCGAAAATCCACCAAACTTTGTGTGGTCCGCAAACTTACTAATCAATCCAGTTACGTTTTCATCGAAATGATTTATAATATATTACAAACAGCAAAGGTCCCAGCACTGATCCCTGAGGAACACCACTTGTCACAGCCCTCCATTCAGAAATGCTGGACAGGCTGGAGAAGGGGCTGAATGGCCTCCTCCTGTTCCTGTGTAACAGGCTGGAGAAGAGGCTGAATGGCCTCCTCCTGTTCCTGTGTAACAGGCTGGAGAAGGGTCTGAATGGGGCCTCCTCCTGTTCCTGTGTAACAGGCTGGAAAAGGGGCTGAATGGCCTCCTCCTGTTCCCTGTATAACAGGCTGGAGAAGGGGCTGAAGGGGGCCTCCTCCTGTTCCTGTGTAACAGGCTGGAGAAGGGGCTGAATGGGGCCTCCTCCTGTTCCATGTGGAACAGGCTGGAGAAGGGGCTGAATGGGGTCTCCTCCTGTTCCTGTGTAACAGGCTGGATAAGGGGCTGAATGGGACCTCCTCCTCTTCCTGTGTAACAGGCTTGGGAAGGGGCTGAATGGCCTCCTCCTGTTCCTGTGTAACAGGCTGGAGAAGGGGCTGAATGGCCTCCTCCTGTTCCCTGTATAACAGGCTGGAGAAGGGGCTGAATGGGGCCTCCTCCTGTTCCCATGTAACAGGCTGGAGAAGGGGCGGAATGGGGCCTCCTCCTGTTCCCTGTGTAACAGGCTGGAGAAGGGGCTGAATGGGGCCTCCTCCTGTTCCTGTGTAACAGGCTGGAGAAGGGGCTGAATGGCCCCCTCCTGTTCCTGTGTAACAGACTGGAGAAGGGGCTGAATGGGGCCGCCTCCTGTTCCTGTGTAACAGGCTGGAGAAGGGGCTGAATGGCCTCCTCCTGTTCCCTGTGTAACTGGCTGGAGCAGAGGCTAAATGGGGCCTCCTCCTGTTCCTCTGTAACAGGCTGGAGAAGGGGCTGAATGGGGCCTCCTCCTGTTCCTGTGTAACAGACTGGAGAAGGGGCTGAATGGGGCCTCCTCCTGTTCCTGTGTAACAGGCTGGAGAAGGGGCTGAATGGCCCCCTCCTGTTCCTGTGTAACAGGCTGGAGAAGGGGCTGAATGGGGCCTCCTCCTGTTCCTGTGTAAAAGGCTGGAGAAGGGGCTGAATGGGGCCTCCTCCTGTTCCTGTGTAACAGGCTGGAGAAGGGGCTGAATGGGGCCTCCTCCTGTACTTGTGTAACAGGCTGGAGAAGGGGCTGAATGGGGCCTCCTCCTGTTCCTGTGTAACAGGCTGGAGAAGGGGCTGAATGGGACCTCCACCTGTTCCTGTGTAACAGGCTGGAGAAGGGGCTGAATGGGGCCTCCTCCTGTTCCTGTGTAACAGTCTGGAGAAGGGGCTGTTTGGGGCCTCCTCCTGTTCCTGTGTAACAGGCTGGAGAAGGGGCTGAATGGGGCCTCCTCCTGTTCCCTATGTAACAGGCTGGGGAAGGGGCTGAATGGGGCCTCCTCCTGTTCCCTATGTAACAGGCTGGGGAAGGGGCTGAATGGGGCCTCCTCCTGTTCCTCTGTAACAGGCTGGAGAAGGGGCTGAATGGCCGCCTCCTGTTCCTGTGTAACAGGCTGGAGAAGAGGCTGAATGGGGCCTCCTCCTGTTACTGTGTAACTGTCTGGAGAAGGGGCTGAAAGGGGCCTCCTCCTGTTCCTGTGTAATAGGCTGAAGGAGGGGCTGAATGGCCTCTTCCTGTTCCTGTGTAACAGGCAGGAGAACGGGCTAAATGTCCTCCTCCTGTTCCTGTCTAACAGGCTGGAGAAGGGGCTGAATGGGGCCTTCTCCTGCTCCTGTGTCACAGTTTGGAGAAGGGGCTGAATGGGGCCTCCTCCTGTTCCTGTGTAACAGGCTGGAGAAGCGGCTGAATGGCCTCCTCCTGTTCCTGTGTAACAGGCTGGTGAAGGGGCTGAATAGCCTGCTCCTGTTCCCGTATAACAGACTGGAGAAGGGACTGAATGGCCTCCTCCTGTTCCTGTGCAACAGGCTGGAGAAAGGGCTGAATGGCCTCCTCCTGTTCCTGTGTAACAGGCTGGAGCAGGGGCTGAATGGCCTCCTCCTGTTCCTGTGTAACAGGCTGGAGAAGGGGCTGAATGGGGCCTCCCCCTTTTCCCTGTGTAACAGGCTGGAGAAGGGGCTGAATGGGGCCTCCTCCTGTTCCTGTGTAACAGGCTGGAGAAGAGGCTGAATGGCCTCCTCCTGTTCCTGTGTAACAGGCTGGAGAAGGGGCTGAATGGGGCCTCCTCCTGTTCCTGTGTAACAGGCTGGAGAAGGGGCTGAATGGGGCCTCCGCCTGTTCCTGTGTAACAGGCTGGAGAAGAGGCTGAATGGCCTCCTCCTGTTCCTGTGTAACAGGCTGGAGAAGGGGCTGAATGGGGCCTCCTCCTGTTCCTGTGTAACATGCTGGAGAAGGGGCAGAATGGGGCCTCCTCCTGTTCCTGTGTAACAGGCTGGAGAAGGGGCTGAAAGGGGCCTCCTCCTGTTCCTGTGTAATAGGCTGATGGAGGGGCTGAATGGCCTCCTCCTGTTCCTGTCTAACAGGCTGGAGACGGGGCTGAATGACCTCCTCCTGTTCCTGTGTAAGAGGCTGGAGAAGGGGCTGCATGGGGCCTCCTCCTGTTCCTGTGTAACGGGCTGGAGAAGGGGCTGAATGGGGCGTCCTCCTGTTCCTGTGTAACAGACTGGAGAAGGGGCTGAATGGCCTCCTCCTGTTCCTGTGTAACAGGCTGGAGAAGGGGCTGAATGGCCTCCTCCTGTTCCTGTGTAACAGGCTGGAGAAGGGGCTGAATGGCCTCCTCCTGTTCCTGTGTAACAGGCTGGGGAAGGGGCTGAATGGGCCCTCCTCCTGTTCCCTGTGTAACAAGCTGGGGAAGGGGCTGAATGGCCTCCTCCAGTTCCTTGTAACAAAGAACAAAGAAAATTACAGCACAGGAACAGGCCCTTCGGCCCTCCAAGCCTGCACCGACCTTGCTGCCCGACTGAACTAAAACCCCCTCCCCTTCCGGGGACCAGATCCCTCTATTCCCATCCTATTCATGTATTTGTCAAGACGCCCCTTAAAAGTCACGATCATATCCGCTTCCTCTACCTCCCCCGGCAGCGAGTTCCAGGCACCCACCACCCTCTGTGTAAAAAATCTGCCTCATACATCTCCTTTAAACCTTGTCCCTCGCACCTTAAACCTGTGCCTCTAGTAATGGACTCTTCCACCCTGGGAAAAAGCTTCTGACTATCCACTCTGTCCATGCCTCTCATAATCTTGTAGACTTCTATCAGGTCTCCCCTCAACCTCCATCACTCCAGTGAGAACAAACCGACTTTCTCCAACCTCTCCTCATAGCTAATGCCCTCCATACCAGGCAACATCCTGGTAAATCTTTTCTGTACCCTCTCCAAAGCCTCCACATCCTTCTAGCCGTGTGGCGACCAGAATTGAACACTATATTCCAAGTGCGGTCTAACTAACGTTCTATAAAGCTGCAACATGACTTGCCAATTTTTAAACTCAATACCCTGGCCGATGAAGGCAAGCATGCCGTATGCTTTTTTGACTACCTTCTCCACCTGCGTTGCCACTTTCAGTGACCTGTGTACCTGTACACCTAGATCCCTCTGCCTATCAATACTCTTAAGGGTTCTGCCATTTACTGTATATTTCCTATCTGTATTAGACCTTCCAAAATGCATTACCTCACATTTGTCCGGATTAAACTCCATCTGCCATCTCTCCGCCCAAGTCTCCAACTGATCTATATCCTGCTGTAACCTCCGATGGTGCTCATCGCTATCCGAAAATCCACCAAACTTTGTGTGGTCCGCAAACTTACTAATCAATCCAGTTACGTTTTCATCGAAATGATTTATAATATATTACAAACAGCAAAGGTCCCAGCACTGATCCCTGAGGAACACCACTTGTCACAGCCCTCCATTCAGAAATGCTGGACAGGCTGGAGAAGGGGCTGAATGGCCTCCTCCTGTTCCTGTGTAACAGGCTGGAGAAGAGGCTGAATGGCCTCCTCCTGTTCCTGTGTAACAGGCTGGAGAAGGGTCTGAATGGGGCCTCCTCCTGTTCCTGTGTAACAGGCTGGAAAAGGGGCTGAATGGCCTCCTCCTGTTCCCTGTATAACAGGCTGGAGAAGGGGCTGAAGGGGGCCTCCTCCTGTTCCTGTGTAACAGGCTGGAGAAGGGGCTGAATGGGGCCTCCTCCTGTTCCATGTGGAACAGGCTGGAGAAGGGGCTGAATGGGGCCTCCTCCTGTTCCATGTGGAACAGGCTGGAGAAGGGGCTGAATGGGGCCTCCTCCTGTTCCATGTGTAACAGGCTGGAGAAGGGGCTGAATGGGGTCTCCTCCTGTTCCTGTGTAACAGGCTGGAGAAGGGGCTGAATGGGGCCTCCTCCTGTTCCTGTGTAACAGGCTGGAGAAGGGGCTGAATGGGACCTCCTCCTCTTCCTGTGTAACAGGCTTGGGAAGGGGCTGAATGGCCTCCTCCTGTTCCTGTGTAACAGGCTGGAGAAGGGGCTGAATGGCCTCCTCCTGTTCCCTGTATAACAGGCTGGAGAAGGGGCTGAATGGGGCCTCCTCCTGTTCCCATGTAACAGGCTGGAGAAGGGGCGGAATGGGGCCTCCTCCTGTTCCCTGTGTAACAGGCTGGAGAAGGGGCTGAATGGGGCCTCCTCCTGTTCCTGTGTAACAGGCTGGAGAAGGGGCTGAATGGCCCCCTCCTGTTCCTGTGTAACAGACTGGAGAAGGGGCTGAATGGGGCCGCCTCCTGTTCCTGTGTAACAGGCTGGAGAAGGGGCTGAATGGCCTCCTCCTGTTCCCTGTGTAACTGGCTGGAGCAGAGGCTAAATGGGGCCTCCTCCTGTTCCTCTGTAACAGGCTGGAGAAGGGGCTGAATGGGGCCTCCTCCTGTTCCTGTGTAACAGACTGGAGAAGGGGCTGAATGGGGCCTCCTCCTGTTCCTGTGTAACAGGCTGGAGAAGGGGCTGAATGGCCCCCTCCTGTTCCTGTGTAACAGGCTGGAGAAGGGGCTGAATGGGGCCTCCTCCTGTTCCTGTGTAAAAGGCTGGAGAAGGGGCTGAATGGGGCCTCCTCCTGTTCCTGTGTAACAGGCTGGAGAAGGGGCTGAATGGGGCCTCC
Organism: Mustelus asterias; assembly: GCF_964213995.1. Classification (NCBI taxonomy): domain Eukaryota; kingdom Metazoa; phylum Chordata; class Chondrichthyes; order Carcharhiniformes; family Triakidae; genus Mustelus; species Mustelus asterias. Next base: position 43,039 of record NW_027590535.1, read on the forward strand.
TCCTGTACTTGTGTAACAGGCTGGAGAAGGGGCTGAATGGGGCCTCCTCCTGTTCCTGTGTAACAGGCTGGAGAAGGGGCTGAATGGGACCTCCACCTGTTCCTGTGTAACAGGCTGGAGAAGGGGCTGAATGGGGCCTCCTCCTGTTCCTGTGTAACAGTCTGGAGAAGGGGCTGTTTGGGGCCTCCTCCTGTTCCTGTGTAACAGGCTGGAGAAGGGGCTGAATGGGGCCTCCTCCTGTTCCCTATGTAACAGGCTGGGGAAGGGGCTGAATGGGGCCTCCTCCTGTTCCCTATGTAACAGGCTGGGGAAGGGGCTGAATGGGGCCTCCTCCTGTTCCTCTGCAACAGGCTGGAGAAGGGGCTGAATGGCCGCCTCCTGTTCCTGTGTAACAGGCTGGAGAAGAGGCTGAATGGGGCCTCCTCCTGTTACTGTGTAACTGTCTGGAGAAGGGGCTGAAAGGGGCCTCCTCCTGTTCCTGTGTAATAGGCTGAAGGAGGGGCTGAATGGCCTCTTCCTGTTCCTGTGTAACAGGCAGGAGAACGGGCTAAATGTCCTCCTCCTGTTCCTGTCTAACAGGCTGGAGAAGGGGCTGAATGGGGCCTTCTCCTGCTCCTGTGTCACAGTTTGGAGAAGGGGCTGAATGGGGCCTCCTCCTGTTCCTGTGTAACAGGCTGGAGAAGCGGCTGAATGGCCTCCTCCTGTTCCTGTGTAACAGGCTGGTGAAGGGGCTGAATAGCCTGCTCCTGTTCCCGTATAACAGACTGGAGAAGGGACTGAATGGCCTCCTCCTGTTCCTGTGCAACAGGCTGGAGAAAGGGCTGAATGGCCTCCTCCTGTTCCTGTGTAACAGGCTGGAGCAGGGGCTGAATGGCCTCCTCCTGTTCCTGTGTAACAGGCTGGAGAAGGGGCTGAATGGGGCCTCCTCCTGTTCCTGTGTAACAGGCTGGAGAAGAGGCTGAATGGCCTCCTCCTGTTCCTGTGTAACAGGCTGGAGAAGGGGCTGAATGGGGCCTCCTCCTGTTCCTGTGTAACAGGCTGGAGAAGGGGCTGAATGGGGCCTCCGCCTGTTCCTGTGTAACAGGCTGGAGAAGAGGCTGAATGGCCTCCTCCTGTTCCTGTGTAACAGGCTGGAGAAGGGGCTGAATGGGGCCTCCTCCTGTTCCTGTGTAACAGGCTGGAGAAGGGGCAGAATGGGGCCTCCTCCTGTTCCTGTGTAACAGGCTGGAGAAGGGGCTGAAAGGGGCCTCCTCCTGTTCCTGTGTAATAGGCTGATGGAGGGGCTGAATGGCCTCCTCCTGTTCCTGTCTAACAGGCTGGAGACGGGGCTGAATGACCTCCTCCTGTTCCTGTGTAAGAGGCTGGAGAAGGGGCTGCATGGGGCCTCCTCCTGTTCCTGTGTAACGGGCTGGAGAAGGGGCTGAATGGGGCGTCCTCCTGTTCCTGTGTAACAGACTGGAGAAGGGGCTGAATGGCCTCCTCCTGTTCCTGTGTAACAGGCTGGAGAAGGGGCTGAATGGCCTCCTCCTGTTCCTGTGTAACAGGCTGGAGAAGGGGCTGAATGGCCTCCTCCTGTTCCTGTGTAACAGGCTGGGGAAGGGGCTGAATGGGCCCTCCTCCTGTTCCCTGTGTAACAAGCTGGGGAAGGGGCTGAATGGCCTCCTCCAGTTCCTTGTAACAAAGAACAAAGAAAATTACAGCACAGGAACAGGCCCTTCGGCCCTCCAAGCCTGCACCGACCTTGCTGCCCGACTGAACTAAAACCCCCTCCCCTTCCGGGGACCAGATCCCTCTATTCCCATCCTATTCATGTATTTGTCAAGACGCCCCTTAAAAGTCACGATCATATCCGCTTCCTCTACCTCCCCCGGCAGCGAGTTCCAGGCACCCACCACCCTCTGTGTAAAAAATCTGCCTCATACATCTCCTTTAAACCTTGTCCCTCGCACCTTAAACCTGTGCCTCTAGTAATGGACTCTTCCACCCTGGGAAAAAGCTTCTGACTATCCACTCTGTCCATGCCTCTCATAATCTTGTAGACTTCTATCAGGTCTCCCCTCAACCTCCATCACTCCAGTGAGAACAAACCGACTTTCTCCAACCTCTCCTCATAGCTAATGCCCTCCATACCAGGCAACATCCTGGTAAATCTTTTCTGTACCCTCTCCAAAGCCTCCACATCCTTCTAGCCGTGTGGCGACCAGAATTGAACACTATATTCCAAGTGCGGTCTAACTAACGTTCTATAAAGCTGCAACATGACTTGCCAATTTTTAAACTCAATACCCTGGCCGATGAAGGCAAGCATGCCGTATGCTTTTTTGACTACCTTCTCCACCTGCGTTGCCACTTTCAGTGACCTGTGTACCTGTACACCTAGATCCCTCTGCCTATCAATACTCTTAAGGGTTCTGCCATTTACTGTATATTTACTTTCTGTATTAGACCTTCCAAAATGCATTACCTCACATTTGTCCGGATTAAACTCCATCTGCCATCTCTCCGCCCAAGTCTCCAACTGATCTATATCCTGCTGTAACCTCCGATGGTGCTCATCGCTATCCGAAAATCCACCAAACTTTGTGTGGTCCGCAAACTTACTAATCAATCCAGTTACGTTTTCATCGAAATGATTTATAATATATTACAAACAGCAAAGGTCCCAGCACTGATCCCTGAGGAACACCACTTGTCACAGCCCTCCATTCAGAAATGCTGGACAGGCTGGAGAAGGGGCTGAATGGCCTCCTCCTGTTCCTGTGTAACAGGCTGGAGAAGAGGCTGAATGGCCTCCTCCTGTTCCTGTGTAACAGGCTGGAGAAGGGTCTGAATGGGGCCTCCTCCTGTTCCTGTGTAACAGGCTGGAAAAGGGGCTGAATGGCCTCCTCCTGTTCCCTGTATAACAGGCTGGAGAAGGGGCTGAAGGGGGCCTCCTCCTGTTCCTGTGTAACAGGCTGGAGAAGGGGCTGAATGAGGCCTCCTCCTGTTCCATGTGGAACAGGCTGGAGAAGGGGCTGAATGGCCTCCTCCTGTTCCCTGTGTAACAGGCTGGAGAAGGGGCTGAATGGCCTCCTCCTGTTCCTGTGTAACAGGCTGGAGAAGGGGCTGAATGAGGCCTCCTCCTGTTCCATGTGGAACAGGCTGGAGAAGGGGCTGAATGGCCTCCTCCTGTTCCTGTGTAACAGGGTGGAGAAGGGGCTGAATGGCCTCCTCCTGTTCCCTGTGTAACAGGCTGGAGAAGGGGCTGAATGGGGCCTCCTCCTGTTCCTGTGTAACAGGCTGGAGAAGGGGTTGAATGGGGCCTCCTCCTGTTCCTGTGTAACAGGCTGGAGAAGGGGCTGAATGAGGCCTCCTCCTGTTCCATGTGGAACAGGCTGGAGAAGGGGCTGAATGGCCTCCTCCTGTTCCTGTGTAACAGGGTGGAGAAGGGGCTGAATGGCCTCCTCCTGTTCCCTGTGTAACAGGCTGGAGAAGGGGCTGAATGGGGCCTCCTCCTGTTCCTGTGTAACAGGCTGGAGAAGGGGTTGAATGGGACCTCCTCCTCTTCCTGTGTAACAGGCTTGGGAAGGGGCTGAATGGCCTCCTCCTGTTCCTGTGTAACAGGCTGGAGAAGGGGCTGAATGGCCTCCTCCTGTTCCCTGTATAACAGGCTGGAGAAGGGGCTGAATGGGGCCTCCTCCTGTTCCCATGTAACAGGCTGGAGAAGGGGCTGAATGGGGCCTCCTCCTGTTCCTGTGTAACAGGCTGGAGAAGGGGCTGAATGGCCCCCTCCTGTTCCTGTGTAACAGACTGGAGAAGGGGCTGAATGGGGCCGCCTCCTGTTCCTGTGTAACAGGCTGGAGAAGGGGCTGAATGGCCTCCTCCTGTTCCCTGTGTAACTGGCTGGAGCAGAGGCTAAATGGGGCCTCCTCCTGTTCCTCTGTAACAGGCTGGAGAAGGGGCTGAATGGGGCCTCCTCCTGTTCCTGTGTAACAGACTGGAGAAGGGGCTGAATGGGGCCTCCTCCTGTTCCTGTGTAACAGGCTGGAGAAGGGGCTGAATGGCCCCCTCCTGTTCCTGTGTAACAGGCTGGAGAAGGGGCTGAATGGGGCCTCCTCCTGTTCCTGTGTAAAAGGCTGGAGAAGGGGCTGAATGGGGCCTCCTCCTGTTCCTGTGTAACAGGCTGGAGAAGGGGCTGAATGGGGCCTCCTCCTGTACTTGTGTAACAGGCTGGAGAAGGGGCTGAATGGGGCCTCCTCCTGTTCCTGTGTAACAGGCTGGAGAAGGGGCTGAATGGGACCTCCACCTGTTCCTGTGTAACAGGCTGGAGAAGGGGCTGAATGGGGCCTCCTCCTGTTCCTGTGTAACAGTCTGGAGAAGGGGCTGAATGGGGCCTCCTCCTGTTCCTGTGTAACAGGCTGGAGAAGGGGCTGAATGGGGCCTCCTCCTGTTCCCAATGTAACAGGCTGGGGAAGGGGCTGAATGGGGCCTCCTCCTGTTCCCTATGTAACAGGCTGGGGAAGGGGCTGAATGGGGCCTCCTCCTGTTCCTCTGTAACAGGCTGGAGAAGGGGCTGAATGGCCGCCTCCTGTTCCTGTGTAACAGGCTGGAGAAGAGGCTGAATGGGGCCTCCTCCTGTTACTGTGTAACTGTCTGGAGAAGGGGCTGAAAGGGGCCTCCTCCTGTTCCTGTGTAATAGGCTGAAGGAGGGGCTGAATGGCCTCTTCCTGTTCCTGTGTAACAGGCAGGAGAAGGGGCTAAATGTCCTCCTCCTGTTCCTGTGTAAGAGGCTGGAGAAGGGGCTGCATGGGGCCTCCTCCTGTTCCTGTGTAACGGGCTGGAGAAGGGACTGAATGGGGCCTCCTCCTGTTCCTGTGTAACAGGCTGGAGAAGGGGCTGAATGGGGCCTCCTCCTGTTCCTGTGTAACAGGCTGGAGAAGGGACTGAATGGCCTCCTCCTGTTCCCTGTGTAACAGGCTGGAGAAGGGGCTGAATGGGGCCTCCTCCTGTTCCTGTGTAACAGGCTGGAAAAGGGGCTGAATGGCCTCCTCCTGTTCCTGTGACAGGCTGGAGAAGTGGCTGAATGGGGCCTCCTCCTGTTCCTGTGTAACAGGCTGGAGAAGGGGCTGAATGGCCTCCTCCTGTTCCTGTGTAACAGGCTGGAGAAGGGGCTGAATGGCCTCCACCTGTTCCTGTGTAACAGGCTGGAGAAGGGGCTGAATGGCCTCCTCCTGTTCCTGTGTAACAGGCCGGAGAAGAATGGGGCCTCCTCCTGTTCCTGTGTAACAGGTTGGAGAAGGGGCTGAATGGCCTCCTCCTGTTCCTGTGTAACAGGCTGGAGAAGAATGGGGCCTCCTCCTGTTCCTGTGTAACAGGCCGGAGAAGAATGGGGCCTCCTCCTGTTCCTGTGTAACAGGCTGGAGAAGGGGCTGAATGTGGCCTCCTCCTGTTCCTGTGTAACAGGCTGGAGAAGGGGCTGAATGGCCTCCTCCTGTTCCTGTGTAACAGGCTGGATAAGGGGCTGAGTTGCCTCCTCCTGTTACCTGTATAACAGGCTGGAGAAGGGGCTGAATGGGGCCTCCTCCTGTTCCTGTGTAACAGGCTGGAGAAGGGGCGGAATGGCCTCCTCCTGTTCCCTGTGTAACAGACTGGAGAAGGGGCTCAATGGGGCCGCCTCCTGTTCCTGTCTAACAGGCTGCAGAAGGGGCTGAATGGGGCCTCCTCCTGTTCCTGTGTAACAGGCTGGAGAAGGGGCTGAATGGGGCCTCCTCCTGTTTCTGTGTAACAGGCTGGAGAAGGGGCTGAATGGGGCCTCCTCCTGTTCCTGTGTAACAGGCTGGAGAAGGGGCTGAATGGGGCCTCCTCCTGTTCCTGTGTAACAGGCTGGAGAAGGGGCTGAATGGGGCCTCCTCCTGTTCCCTGTGTAACAGGCTGGAGAAGGGGCTGAATGGGGCCTCCTCCTGTTCCTGTGTAACAGGCTGGTGAAGGGGCTGAATGGGGCCTCCTCCTGTTCCCTGTGTAACAGGCTGGAGAAGGGGCTGAATGGGGCCTCCTCCTGTTCCTGTGTAACAGGCTGGAGAAGGGGCTGAATGGCCTCCTCCTGTTCCCAGTGTAACAGGCTGGAGAAGGGGCTGAATGGGGCCTCCTCCTGTTCCTGTGTAACAGGCTGGAGAAGGGGCTGAATGGGGCCTCCTCCTGTTCCCTGTGTAACAGACTGGAGAAGGGGCTGAATGGGGCCGCCTCCTGTTCCTGTCTAACAGGCTGGAGAAGGGGCTGAATGGCCTCCTCCTGTTCCCTGTGTAACTGGCTGGAGAAGAGGCTAAATGGGGCCTCCTCCTGTTGCTGTGTAACAGGCTGGAGAAGGGGCTGAATGGGGCCTCCTCCTGTTCCTGTGTAACAGGCTGGAGAAGGGGCTGAATGGGGCCTCCTCCTGTTCCTGTGTAACAGACTGGAGAAGGGGCTGAATGGCCTTCACCTGTTCCTGTGTAACAGGCTGGAGAAGGGGCTGAATGGCCCCCTCCTGTTCCTGTGTAACAGGCTGGAGAAGGGGCTGAATGGGGCCTCCTCCTGTTCCTGTGTAACAGGCTGGAGAAGGGGCTGAATGGCCTCCTCCTGTTCCTGTGTAAAAGGCTGGAGAAGGGGCTGAATGGGGCCTCCTCCTGTTCCTGTGTAACAGACTGGAGAAGGGGCTGAATGGGGCGTCCTCCTGTTCCTGTGTAACAGGCTGGAGAAGGGGCTGAATGGCCTCCTCCTGTTCCTGTGTAACAGGCCGGAGAAGAATGGGGCCTCCTCCTGTTCCTGTGTAACAGGCTGGAGAAGGGGCTGAATGGCCTCCTCCTGTTCCTGTGTAACAGGCTGGAGAAGAATGGGGCCTCCTCCTGTTCCTGTGTAACAGGCCGGAGAAGAATGGGGCCTCCTCCTGTTCCTGTGTAACAGGCTGGAGAAGGGGCTGAATGTGGCCTCCTCCTGTTCCTGTGTAACAGGCTGGAGAAGGGGCTGAATGGCCTCCTCCTGTTCCTGTGTAACAGGCTGGATAAGGGGCTGAGTGGCCTCCTCCTGTTACCTGTATAACAGGCTGGAGAAGGGGCTGAATGGGGCCTCCTCCTGTTCCTGTGTAACAGGCTGGAGAAGGGGCGGAATGGCCTCCTCCTGTTCCCTGTGTAACAGACTGGAGAAGGGGCTCAATGGGGCCGCCTCCTGTTCCTGTCTAACAGGCTGGAGAAGGGGCTGAATGGGGCCTCCTCCTGTTCCTGTGTAACAGGCTGGAGAAGGGGCTGAATGGGGCCTCCTCCTGTTCCTGTGTAACAGGCTGGAGAAGGGGCTGAATGGGGCCTCCTCCTGTTCCTGTGTAACAGGCTGGAGAAGGGGCTGAATGGGGCCTCCTCCTGTTCCCTGTGTAACAGGCTGGAGAAGGGGCTGAATGGGGCCTCCTCCTGTTCCTGTGTAACAGGCTGGTGAAGGGGCTGAATGGGGCCTCCTCCTGTTCCCTGTGTAACAGGCTGGAGAAGGGGCTGAATGGGGCCTCCTCCTGTTCCTGTGTAACAGGCTGGAGAAGGGGCTGAATGGGGCCTCCTCCTGTTCCCTGTGTAACAGGCTGGAGAAGGGGCTGAATGGGGCCTCCTCCTGTTCCTGTGTAACAGGCTGGTGAAGGGGCTGAATGGCCTCCTCCTGTTCCCAGTGTAACAGGCTGGAGAAGGGGCTGAATGGGGCCTCCTCCTGTTCCTGTGTAACAGGCTGGAGAAGGGGCTGAATGGGGCCTCCTCCTCTTCCCTGTGTAACAGACTGGAGAAGGGGCTGAATGGGGCCGCCTCCTGTTCCTGTCTAACAGGCTGGAGAAGGGGCTGAATGGCCTCCTCCTGTTCCCTGTGTAACTGGCTGGAGAAGAGGCTAAATGGGGCCTCCTCCTGTTCCTGTGTAACAGGCTGGAGAAGGGGCTGAATGGGGCCTCCTCCTGTTCCTGTGTAACAGGCTGGAGAAGGGGCTGAATGGGGCCTCCTCCTGTTCCTGTGTAACAGACTGGAGATGGGGCTGAATGGCCTTCACCTGTTCCTGTGTAACAGGCTGGAGAAGGGGCTGAATGGGGCCTCCTCCTGTTCCTGTGTAACAGGCTGGAGAAGGGGCTGAATGGCCTCCTCCTGTTCCTGTGTAAAAGGCTGGAGAAGGGGCTGAATGGGGCCTCCTCCTGTTCCTGTGTAACAGACTGGAGAAGGGGCTGAATGGGGCGTCCTCCTGTTCCTGTGTAACAGGCTGGAGAAGGGGCTGAATGGGGCCTCCTCCTGTTCCTGTGGAACAGGCTGGAGAATGGGCTGAATGGCGCCTCCTCCTGTTCCTGTGTAACAGGCTGGAGAAGGGGCTGAATGGGACCTCCACCTGTTCCTGTGTAACAGGCTGGAGAATGGGCTGAATGGCGCCTCCTCCTGTTCCTGTGTAACAGGCTGGAGAAGGGGCTGAATGGGGCCTCCTCCTGTTCCTGTGTAACAGGCTGGAGAAGGGGCTGAATGGGGCCTTCTCCTGTTCCTGTGTAACAGGCTGGAGAAGGGGCTGAATGGGGCCTCCTCCTGTTCCTGTGTAACAGGCTGGAGAAGGGGCTGAATGGGACCTCCTCCTGTTCCCTATGTAACAGGCTGGAGAAGGGGCTGAATGGGTCCTCCTCCTGTTCCTGTGTAACAGGCTGGAGAAGGGGCTGAATGGGACCTCCTCCTGTTCCTGTGTAACCGGCTGGAGAAGGGGCTGAATGGCCTCCTCCTGTTCCAGTGTAACAGGCTGGAGAAGGGGCTGAATGGCCTCCTCCTTTTCCTGTGTAACAGGCTGGAGAAGGGACTGAATGGGGCCTCCTCCTGTTCCTGTGTAACAGGCTGGAGAAGGGGCTGAATGGGGCCTTCTCCTGTTCCTGTGTAACAGGCTGGAGAAGGGGCTGAATGGGGCCTCCTCCTGTTCCTGTGTAACAGGCTGGAGAAGGGGCTGAATGGGTCCTCCTCCTGTTCCTGTGTAACAGGCTGGAGAAGGGGCTGAATGGGACCTCCTCCTGTTCCTGTGTAACCGGCTGGAGAAGGGGCTGAATGGCCTCCTCCTGTTCCAGTGTAAAAGGCTGGAGAAGGGGCTGAATGGCCTCCTCCTTTTCCTGTGTAACAGGCTGGAGGAGGGACTGAATGGGGCCTCCTCCTGTTCCTGTGTAACAGACTGGAGAAGGGGCTGAATGGGGCCTCCTCCTGTTCCTGTGTAACAGGCTGGTGTAGGGGCTGAATGGGGCCTCCTCCTGTTCCTGTGTAACAGGCTGGTGTAGGGGCTGAATGGGGCCTCCTCCTGTTCCTGTGTAACAGGCTGGAGAAGGGGCTGAATGGCCTCCTCCTGTTCCTGTGTAACAGCCTGGAGAAGGGGCTGAATGGGGCATCCTCCTGTTCCTGTGTAACAGGCTGGAGAAGGGGCTGAATGGGGCCACCTCATGTTCCTGTGGAACAAGCTGGAGAAGGGGCTGAATGGGACTTCCACCTGTTACTGTGTAACAGGCTGGAGAAGGGGCTGAATGGGGCCTCCTCCTGTTCCTGTGTAACAGTCTGGAGAAGGGGCTGAATGGGACCTCCTCCTGTTCCTGTGTAACAGGCTGGAGAAGGGGCTGAATGGGGCCTTCTCCTGTTCCTGTGTAACAGGCTGGAGAAGGGGCTGAATGGGACCTCCTCCTGTTCCTGTGTAACCGGCTGGAGAAGGGGCTGAATGGCCTCCTCCTGTTCCAGTGTAACAGGCTGGAGAAGGGGCTGAATGGCCTCCTCCTTTTCCTGTGTAACAGGCTGGAGAAGGGACTGAATGGGGCCTCCTCCTGTTCCTGTGTAACAGGCTGGAGAAGGGGCTGAATGGGACCTCCTCCTGTTCCTGTGTAACAGACTGGAGAAGGGGCTGAATGGGGCCTCCTCCTGTTCCTGTGTAACAGGCTGGTGTAGGGGCTGAATGGGGCCTCCTCCTGTTCCTGTGTAACAGGCTGGTGTAGGGGCTGAATGGGGCCTCCTCCTGTTCCTGTGTAACAGGCTGGAGAAGGGGCTGAATGGCCTCCTCCTCTTCCTGTGTAACAGCCTGGAGAAGGGGCTGAATGGGGCCTCCTCCTGTTCCTGTGTAACAGACTGGACAAGGGGCTGAATGGCATCCTCCTGTTCCCTGTATAACAGGCTGGAAAAGGGGCTGAATGGGGCCTCCTCCTGTTCCTGTGGAACAGTCTGGAGAAGGGGCTGAATGGGGCCTCCTCCTGTTCCCTGTGTAACAAGCTGGGGAAGGGGCTGAATGGCCTCCTCCTGTTCCTTGTAACAAAGAACAAAGAAAATTACAGCACAGGAACAGGCCCTTCGGCCCTCCAAGCCTGCACCGACTATGCTGTCCCACTGAACTAAAACCCCCTACCCTTCCGGGGACCAGATCCCTCTATTCCCATCCTATTCATGTATTTGTTAAGACGCCCCTTAAAAGTCATGATCATATTCGCTTCCACTCCCTCCCCCTGCAGTGAGTTCCAGGCACCCACCACCCTCTGTGTAAAACATCTGCCTCATACATCTCCTTTAAACCTTGCCCCTCACACCTTAAAACTGTGCCTCTCGTAATGGACTCTTCCTCCCTGGGAAAAAGCTTCTGACTATCCACTCTGTCCATGCCTCTCATAATCTTGCAGACTTCTATCAGGTCTCCCCTCAACCTCCATCACTCCAGTGAGAACAAACCGACTTTCTCCAACCTCTCCTCATAACTAATGCCCTCCATACCAGGTAACATCCTGGTAAATCTTTTCTGCACCCTCTCCAAAGCCTCCACATCCTTCCGGCAGTGTGGCGATCAGAATTGAACACTATATTCCAAGTGCGGTATAACTCAGGTTCTATAAAGCTGCAACACGACTTGCCAATTTTTAAACTCAATACCCTGGCCGATGAAGGCAAGCGTGCCGTATGCCTTCTTGACTACCTTCTCCACCTGCGTTGCCACTTTCAGTGACCTGTGTACCTGTACACCTAGATCCCTCTGCCTATCAATACTCTTAAGGGTTCTGCCATTTACTGTATATTTCCTATCTGTATTAGACCTTCCAAAATGCATTACCTCACATTTGTCCGGATTAAACTCCATCTGCCATCTCTCCGCCCAAGTCTCCAACTGATCTATATCCTGCTGTAACCTCCGATGGTGCTCATCGCTATCCGCAAATTCACCAAACTTTGTGTGGTCCGCAAACTTACTAATCAATCCAGTTACATTTTCATCGAAATGAATTATAATATATTACAAACAGCAAAGGTCCCAGCACCGATCCCTGAGGAACACCACTTGTCACAGCCCTCCATTCAGAAATGCTGGACAGGCTGGAGAAGGGGCTGAATGGGGCCTCCTCCTGTTCCTGTGTAACAGGCTGGAGAAGGGGCTGAATGGCCTCCTCCTGTTCCTGTGTAACAGGCTGGAGAAGGGGCTGAATGGGGCCTCCTCCTGTTCCTGTGTAACAGCCTGGAGAAGGGGATGAACATAGAACATAGAACATTACAGCGCAGTACAGGCCCTTCGGCCCTCAATGTTGCGCCGACCAGTGAAACCAATCAAAAGCCTCTCTAACCTACACGATTCCAATATCATCCATATGTTTATCCAATAACCATTTGAATGCCCTTAATGTTGACGAGTCCACTACTGCTGCAGGCAGGGCATTCCACGCCCTTACTACTCTCTGAGTAAAGAACCTACCTCTAACATCTGTCCTATATCTCTCACCCCTCAATTTAAAGCTATGTCCCCTCGTGTTAGCCATCACCATCCAAGGAAAAAGGCTCTCACTATCCACCCTATCTAATCCTCTGATCATCTTGTATGCCTCTATTAAGTCACCTCTTAACCTTCTTCTCTCTGACGAAAACAGCCTCAAGTCCCTCAGCCTTTCCTGATAAGACCTTCCCACCAAACCAGGCAACATCCTAGTAAATCTCCTCTGCACCCTTCCCAACGCTTCCACATCTTTCTTATAATGCTGGGGGAGAGGGGTTTCTGAATGACAGTGTGAGGGAGCTGGATTAACATCAGTACAGATACAGTCAGTAACACAGGGTGCTGGGGGAGAGGGGTCACTGAGTGACAGTGTGAGGGAGCTGGATTAACATCAGTGCAGATACAGTCAGGAACACAGGGTGCTGGGGGAGAGAGGTTACTGAGTGACAGTGTGAGGGAGCTGGATTAACATCAGTACAGATACAGTCAGGAACACAGGGTGCTGGGGGAGAGAGGTTACTGAGTGACAGTGTGAGGGAGCTGGATTAACATCAGTACAGATACAGTCAGTAACACAGGGTGCTGGGGGAGAGGGGTTACTCAGTGACAGTGTGAGGGAGCTGGATTAACATCAGTACAGATACAGTCAGTAACACAGGGTGCTGGGGGGAGAGGGGTTACTGAGTGACAGTGTGAGGGAGCTGGATTAACATCAGTACAGATACAGTCAGTAACACAGGGTGCTGGGGGAGAGGGGTACTGAGTGGCAGTGTGAGGGAGCTGGATTAACATCAGTACAGATACAGTCAGTAACACAGGTTGCTGGGGGGAGAGGGGTACTGAGTGGCAGTGTGAGGGAGCTGGATTAACATCAGTACAGATACAGTCAGTAACACAGGTTGCTGGGGGGAGAGGGGTTACTGAGTGACAGTGTGAGGGAGCTGGATTAACATCAGTACAGATACAGTCAGTAACACAGGGTGCTGGGGGAGAGGGGTCACTGAGTGACAGTGTGAGGGAGCTGGATTAACATCAGTACAGATACAGTCAGTAACACAGGGTGCTGGGGGAGAGGGGTTACTCAGTGACAGTGTGAGGGAGCTGGATTAACATCAGTACAGATACAGTCACTAACACAGGGTGCTGGGGGGAGAGGGGTTACTGAGTGACAGTGTGAGGGAGCTGGATTAACATCAGTACAGATACAGTCAGTAACACAGGGTGCTGGGCGAGAGGGGTTACTGAGTGACAGTGTGAGGGAGCTGGATTAACATCAGTACAGATACAGTCAGTAACACAGGGTGCTGGGGGGAGAGGGGTTACTGAGTGACAGTATGACGGAGCTGGATTAACATTAGAACATAGAACATAGAACAGTACAGCACAGAACAGGCCCTTCGGCCCACAACGTTGTGCCGAACTTTATCTGAAACCAAGATCAAGCTATCCCACTCCCTATCATCCTGGTGTGCTCCATGTGCCTATCCAATAACCGCTTAAATATTCCTAAAGTGTCTGACTCCACTATCACTGCAGGCAGTCCATTCCACATCTCAAACACTCTCTGCATAAAGAACCTACCTCTAATATCCTTCCTGTATCTCACACCACGAACCCTATAGTTATGCCCCCTTGTAATAGCTCCATCCACCCGAGGTAATAGTCTTTGAACGTTCACTCTATCTATCCCCTTCATCATTTTATAAACCTCTATTAAGTCTCCCCTCAGCCTCCTCCGCTCCAGAGAGAACAACCCTAGCTCCCTCAACCATTCCTCATAAGACCTACCCTCCAAACCAGGCAGCATCCTGGTAAATCTCCTCTGCACTCTTTCCAGCACTTCCACATCCTTCTTATAGTGAGGTGACCAGAACTGCACACAATATTCCAAATGTGGTCTCACCAAGGTCCTGTACAGTTGCAGCATAACCCCACGGCTCTTAAACTCCAACCCCCTGTTAATAAAAGCTAACACACTACAGGCCTTCTTCACAGCTCTATCCACTTGAGTGGCAACCTTTAGAGATCTGTGGATATGAACCCCAAGATCTCTCTGTTCCTCCACAGTCTTCAGAACCCTACCTTTGACCCTGTAATCCACATTTAAATTAGTCCTACCAAAATGAATCACCTCACATTTATCAGGGTTAAACTCCATTTGCCATTTTTCGGCCCAGCTTTGCATCCTATCTATGTCTCTTTGCAGCCTACAACAGCCCTCCACCTCATCCACTACTCCACCAATCTTGGTGTCATCAGCAAATTTACTGATCCACCCTTCAGCCCCCTCCTCTAGGTCATTAATAAAAATCACAAAGAGCAGAGGACCAAGCACTGATCCCTGCGGCACTCCGCTAGCAACCTGCCTCCAATCCGAAAATTTTCCATCCACCAACACCCTCTGTCTTCGATCAGACAGCCAGTTACCTATCCAATCGGCCAACTTTCCCTCTATCCCACACCTCCTCACTTTCATCATAAGCCGACCATGGGGGACCTTATCAAATGCCTCACTAAAATCCATGTATATGACATCAACTGCCCTACCTTCATCAACACACTTAGTTACCTCCTCAAAAAATTCTATCAAATTTGTGAGGCACGACTTGCCCTTCACGAATCCGTGCTGACTCTCCCGGATTAGTCCGCATCTTTCTAAATGGTCGTAAATCCCATCTCTAAGGACCTTTTCCATCAATTTACCAACCACCGAAGTAAGACTAACCGGTCTATAATTACCAGGGTCATTTCTATTCCCTTTCTTAAACAGAGGAACAACATTCGCCATTCTCCAGTCCTCTGGCACCATCCCCGTGGACAGCGAGGACCCAAAGATCAAAGCCAAAGGCTCTGCAATCTCATCCCTTGCCTCCGAAGGAATCCTAGGATACATTTCATCAGGCCCAGGGGACTTATCGACCTTCAGTTTATTCAAAACTGCCAATACATCCTCCCACCGAACATCTATTGCCTCCAGCCTATTAGCCTGTACCAACTTCTCTTCCTCAAAAACATGGCCCCTCTCCTTGGTGAACACTGAAGAAAAGTATTCATTCATCACCTCGCCTATCTCTACTGACTCCATACACAAGTTCCCACTACTGTCCTTGACCGGCCCTAACCTCACCCTGGTCATTCTTTTATTCCTCACATAAGAGTAAAAAGCCTTGGGGTTTTCCTTGATCCGACCCGCCAAGGACTTCTCGTGTCCCCTCCTAGCTCTCCAAAGCCCCTTTTTCAGCTCATTCCTTGCTAACTTGTAACCCTCAATCGAGCCATCTGAACCTTGTTTCCTCATCCCTACATAAGCTTCCCTCTTCCTTTTCACAAGACATTCCACCTCTTTTGTGAACCATGGTTCCCTCACTCGGCCATTTCCTCCCTGCCTGACAGGGACATACCTATCAAGGACATCCAGTATTTGTTCCTTGAAAAAGTTCCACTTTTCATTAGTTCCTTTCCCTGACAGTTTCTGTTCCCAACTTATGCCCCCTAATTATTCCCTAATCGCATCATAATTACCTCTCCCCCAATTGTAAACCTTGCCCTGCCGTACGGCCCTATCCCTCTCCATTGCAATAACAAAAGACACCGAATTGTGGTCACTATCTCCAAAGTGCTCTCCCACAACCAAATCTAACACTTGGCCCGGTTCATTTCCCAGTACCAAATCCAATGTGGCCTCACCTCTTGTCAGCCTATCCACATATTGTGTCAGGAAACCCTCCTGCACACACTGCACAAAAACTGCCCCATCCAAACTATTTGACCTACAAAGGTTCCAATCAATATTTGGAAAGTTAAAGTCCCCCATGACAACTACCCTGTGACCCCTACACATATCCATAATCTGCTTAGCAATTTCTTTCTCCACATCTCTATTACTATTTGGGGGCCTATAGTAAACTCCTAACAATGTGACCGCTCCTTTCCTATTTCTAACCTCAGCCCATATTACCTCAGTGTGCAGATCCCCCTCGAAGTGCCTTTCCACAGCCGTTAAACTATTAGTAGAGATACAGTCAGTAACACAGGGTGCTGGGGGACAGAGGTTACTGAGTGACAGTGTGAGGGAGCTGGATTAACATCAGTACAGATACAGTCAGTAACACAGGGTGCTGGGGGAGAGGGGTTACTGAGTGACAGTGTAAGGGAGCTGGATTAACATCAGTACAGATACAGTCAGTAACACAGGGTGCTGGGGGGAGAGGGGTTACTGAGTGACAGTGTGAGGGAGCTGGATTAACATCAGTACAGATAGAGTCAGTAACACAGGGTTGTGGGGTGAGAGAGGGGTTGCTGAGTGACAGTGTGAGGGAGCTGGATTAACATCAGTACAGATACAGTCAGTAACACAGGGTGCTGGGGGGAGAGGGGTTACTGAGTGACAGTGTGAGGGAGCTGGATTAACATCAGTACAGACACAGTCAGTAACACAGTGTGCTGGGGGGAGAGGGGGTTACTGAGTGACAGTGTGAGGGAGCTGGATAAACATCAGTACAGATACAGTCAATAACACAGGGTGGTGGGGTGAGAGAGGGGTTACTGAGTGACAGTCTGAGGGAGCTCATTGTTCCACAGGAGCAGGCTGAGGTTAAGGGAGCTTGTTTTGTGCATTATATTTATTTATTTTTCTGTTAACTTTGTGAAAAAATTCAGAGGGTTTTTTCAAAACAGGAAGTAGGCCCAGCAGCAGCCTGGGAAGGTTTTGGAGGGTTTAAAAGTAGGGCGCACTTTTGAGCAGGCAGCGTTGTTAGCGGGCAGCGGACTGAGCAGGGGGCAGAGTGAGAGCTGAAGGGCTTTGGCTCAAAACGGGCTTCGGCCAGAACAGGCAAAATCGAGAGGAGGTTTTTTTCTTTTTCAGAAAGTTTATTCCTGTTTTTCCCCAGAATTTCAAAAAAATGCCAGGCAAGATGTTGGAATGCTCCTCCTGCAGGATGTGGGAGATCAGGGAGACCTCCGGTGTCCCTGACAACAACACCTGCAAAGGATGGATCCAGCTACAGCTGCTGGCAAAGCGTGTTAGGGAACTGGAGAAGGAGTTTGATTACCTCCATCTAATTCGGGAGAATGAGGAGTTTATAGACAGTAGCTTTAGGGAGGTAGTTACACCTAAGCAGCAGAGCACAGGAAATTGGGTTACTGTAAGGAGAGGAAATGGCAGTGTGAAAGGACAGACAGAGCAGGGTTCCCCTGTGGCCATACCCCTCCACAACAGGTATACTGAATTGGATACTGTTGTGGGAGATGCTTTACCTGGGACAAGCTGCGACAGCCGGAACTCTGATACTGAGTCTGGTTCTACAGCGCAAAAGGGTGGGATGAAGAAGAGGAGAGCAGTAGTGATAGGGGACTCGATGGTCAGAGGTACGGACAGGAGGTTCTGTGGTCGGGACAGAGACTCCCGCATGGTTTGTTACCTCCCGGGTGCCAGGGTCAGCGATGTCTCCGATCGCGTGCACAGCGTTCTAAAGTGGGAAGGTGATCAGCCAGATGTCGTGGTACACGTCGGTACCAATGACGTGGGAAGGAAGAGTGAGGAGGTCCTAAAGTGTGAGTACAAAGAGCTTGGAAGGAAGTTAAAAAGCAGGACCCCGAGGGTAGTCATCTCAGGATTGCTACCTGAGCCACATGCCAGTGAGGGCAGGAGTACGATGCTTGGGCGGATGAACACGTGGCTGAGGAACTGGTGCAGGGGGCAGGGTTTCCAATTCTTGGATCATTGGGACCTCTTCTGGGGCAGGTGGGACCGGTACAAGAGAGACGAGTTACACCCAAACTACAAGGGGACCAATATACTTGCAGGGAGATTTGCTAGTGTTATTGGGGAGCGTTTAAACTAGATTTGCAGGGGGGTGGGAACCAGAGTGCCAGAGCAGATAGTGGAGCAGGGGTAAAAAGACAGGTTAGTTCAAGCAAAATCACAAATGGAAGGGGAGAGTGTGGTGGAAATAATTTTTTGAGGTGTGTCTATTTCAATGCCAGGAGTATTGTGGGGAAGGCAGATGAGCTGAAGGCGTGGATAGACACATGGAAATATGACATTATAGCCATGAGTGAAACTTGGCTACAGGAGGGGCAGGACTGGCAGCTCAATGTTCCAGGGTTCCAATGTTTCAGGCGGGATAGAGACTGAGGGATAAAAGGTGGGGGGGTGGCATTGTTGGTCGGGGAAAATGTTACAGCGGTACTCATCCAGACACACGGAACAGCCATGGGGACCAAATTCGCACCTCAATATGCCAACATCTTCATGCACAGGTTCGAACAAGACTTCTTCACCGCACGGGACCTTCAACCGATGCTATACACTAGATACATCGATGATATTTTCTTCCTTTGGACTCATGGTGAACAATCACTGAAACAACTCTATGATGACATCAAGAAGTTCCATCCCACCATCAGACTCACCATAGACTACTCTCCGGAATCGGTTGCATTCTTGGACACACGCATCTCCATTAAGGACGGTCACCTCAGCACCTCACTGTAGCGCAAGCCCACGGATAACCTCACGATGCTCCACTTCTCCAGCTTCCACCCTAAACACGTTAAAGAAGCCATCCCCTACGGACAAGCCCTCCGAATAAACAGGATCTGCTCGGATGAGGAGGATCGCAACAGACACCTCCAGACGCTGAAAGATGCCCTCATAAGAACAGGATATGGCGCTCGACTCATCGATCAACAGTTCCAACGCGCCACAGCGAAAAACCGCACCAACCTGCTCAGAAGACAAACACGGGACACAGTGGACAGAGTACCCTTCGTTGTCCAGTACTTCCGCGGAGCGGAGAAGCTACGGCATCTCCTCCGGAGCCTTCAACATGTCATTGATGAAGACGAACATCTCACCAAGGCCATCCCCACACCCCCACTTCTTGCCTTCAAACAACCGCACAACCACAAACAGACCATTGTCCGCAGCAAACTACCCAGCCTTCAGGAGAACAGTGACCATGACACCACACAACCCTGCCACAGCAACCTCTGCAAGACGTGCCGGATCATCGACACAGATGCCATCATCTCACGTGAGAACACCATCCACCAGGTACACAGTACATACTCTTGCAACTCGGCCAACGTTGTCTACCTGATACGCTGCAAGAAATGATGTCCCGAGGCATGGTACATTGGGGAAACTATGCAGACGCTGCGACAACGGATGAATGAACACCGCTCGACAATCACCAGGCAAGACTGTTCTCTTCCTGTTGGGGAGCACTTCAGCAGTCACGGGCATTCGGCCTCTGATATTCGGGTAAGCGTTCTCCAAGGCGGCCTTCCCGACACACGATGGCGCAGAGTCGCTGAGCAGAAACTGATAGCCAAGTTCCGCACACACGAGGACGGCCTCAACCGGGATATTGGGTTCATGTCACACTAGCTGTAACCCCCACAGTTGCCTGGACCTGCCGAGTTTCACTGGCTGTCTTGTCTGGAGACAACACACATCTTTTTAGCCTGTCTTGATGCTCTCTCCACTCACGTTGTTTTGTTTCTAAAAGACTTGATTAGCAGTAAGTATTCGCATTCCAACCATTATTCATGTAAATTGAGTCTGTGTCTTTATATGCCCTATTTGTGAACAGAATTCCCACTCACCTGAAGAAGGGGCTTGGAGCTCTGAAAGTTTGTGTGGCTTTTGCTACCAAATAATCCTGTTGAACTTTCACCTGGTGTTGTTAAACTTCTTACTGTGTTTACCCCAGTCCAACGCCGGCATCTCCACATCACAGCTTTTATTAACAGGGGGTTGGAGTTTAAGAGCCGTGGGGTTATGCTGCAACTGTACAGGACCTTGGTGAGACCACATTTGGAATATTGTGTGCAGTTCTGGTCACCTCACGATAAGAAGGATGTGGAAGCGCTGGAAAGAGTGCAGAGGAGATGTACCAGGATGCTGCCTGGTTTGGAGGGTAGGTCTTATGAGGAAAGGTTGAGGGAGCTAGGGCTGTTCTCTCTGGAGCGGAGGAGGCTGAGGGGAGACTTAATAGAGGTTTATAAAATGATGAAGGGGATAGATAGAGTGAACGTTCAAAGACTATTTCCTCGTGTGGATGGAGCTATTACAAGGGGGCATAACTATAGGGTTCATGGTGGGAGATATAGGAAGGATATCAGAGGTAGGTTGTTTACGCAGAGAGTGGTTGGGGTGTGGAATGGACTGCCTGCAGTGATAGTGATAGTCAGACACTTTGGAAACATTTAAGCGGTTATTGGATAGGCACATGGAGCACACCAGGATGATAGGGAGTGGGATAGCTTGATCTTGGTTTCAGATAAAGCTCGGCACAACATCGTGGGCCGAAGGGCCTGTTCTGTGCTGTACTGTTCTATGTTCTATGAGTGCAGAGAAGGTTTACCAGGATGTTGCCTGGTATGGAGGGTCTTAGCTATGAGGAGAGATTGGGTAAACTGGGGTTTTTCTCCCTGGAAAGACGGAGAATGAGGGGAGACCTAATACAGGTGTACAAAATTATGATGGGTATCGATAGGGTGAACAGTGGGAAGCTTTTTCCCAGGTCGGAGGTGACGATCACGAGGGGTCACGGGCTCAAGGTGAGAGCAGCGAGGTATAACTCAGATATTCGAGGGATGTTTTTTACACAGAGGGTGGTGGGGGCCTGGAATGCGCTGTCAAGTAGGGTGGTGGAGGCAGATACGCTGGCATCGTTTAAGACTTACCTGGATAGTCACATGAGCATTTTGGGAATGGAGGGATACAAACGATTGGTCTAGTTGGACCAAGGAGCGGCACAGGCTTGGAGGGCCGAAGGGCCTGTTTCCTGTGCTGTACTGTTCTTTGTTCTTTGTTCTTTTTTTTGTTTGAGGGGAATTAAAAATGATTTGGGCGGGGGGGGGGGGGGGGTACGGGGCTGAGAGGGATTTGGAGGGGGATTGAAGAGCGTTTGGGCAGTGGGGGAGGGTACGGTGCTGAGAGGGATTTGGAGGGGGATTGAAGAGGGTTTGGGCAGTGCAGAGGGTGGGGCGGGGATTGCTATGGGCCTGAGAGGGATTTACATAAGAACATAAGAAATAGGAGCAGGAGTGGGCCATCTAGCCCCTCGAGCCTGCCCCGCTATTCAATAAGATCATGGCTGATCTGAAGTGGATCAGTTCCACTTACCCGCCTGATCCCCATAACCCTTAATTCCCTTACCGATCAGGAATCCATCTATCCGTGATTTAAACATATTCAACGAGGTAGCCTCGACCACTTCAGTGGGCAGAGAATTCCAGAGATTCACCACCCTCTGAGAGAAGAAGTTCCTCCTCATCTCTGTCCTAAACTGACCCCCCTTTATTTTGAGGCTGTGCCCTCTAGTTCTAGATTCCTTTCTGAGTGGAAAGAATCTCTCCACCTCTACCCTATCCAGCCCCTTCATTATCTTATAGGTCTCTATAAGATCCCCCCTCAGCCTTCTAAATTCCAACGAATACAAACCCAATCTGCTGAGTCTCTCCTCATAGTCAACACCCCTCATCTCTGGTATCAACCTGGTGAACCGTCTCTGCACTCCCTCCAAAGCCAATATATCCTTCCGCAAATAAGGGGACCAATACTGCACACAGTATTCCAGCTGCGGCCTCACCAATGCCCTGTACAGATGCAGCAAGACATCCCTGCTTTTATATTCTATCCCCCTTGCGATATAGTCCAACATCCCATTTGCCTTCTTGATCACCAGTTGCACCTGCAGACTGGGTTTTTGCGTCTCGTGCACAAGGACCCCCAGGTCCCTTTGCACAGTAGCATGTTGCAATTTTTTTCCATTTAGATAATAATCCAATTTGCTATTATTTCCTCCAAAGTGAATAACCTCGCATTTGTCAACGTTATACTCCATCTGCCAGATCCTCGCCCACTCACTCAGCCTGTCCAAATCTCTCCGCAGACCTTCTACGCCCTCCACACGATTCACTTTTCCACTTATCTTTGTGTCGTCTGCAAACTTTGTTACCCTACACTCAGTCCCCTCCTCCAGATCGTCTATATAAATGGTAAATAGTTGAGGCCCCAGTACCGATCCCTGCGGCACGCCCCTAGTTACCATCCGCCAACCAGAAAAGCACCCATTTATTCCAACTCTCTGCTTCCTGTCGGATAGCCAATCCCCAATCCACACTAACACCCTACCTCCAACTCCGTGCGACCCAATCTTCTGCAGCAACCTTTTGTGAGGCACCTTATCAAACACCTTTTGGAAATCCAAGAACACCGCATCCACCGGTTCCCCTCCGTCAACCGCACTAGTCACATCTTCATAAAAATCCAACAAGTTCGTCAAGCACGGCTTTCCCCTCATGAATCCATGCTGCGTCTGCTTAATCGAACCATTCTTACCCAGATGGCCTGCTATTTCTTCTTTAATGATGGATTCCAGCCTTTTCCCAACTACAGACATTAAGGTAACCGGCCTGTAGTTACCCGCCTTTAGTCTATTTCCTTTTTTAAACAGCGGCGTAACATTAGCCGTTTTCCAATCCGCCGGCACTACCCAGAATCCAAGGAATTTTGATAAATAACCACTGACGCATCCGCTATTACCTCTGACATTTCATTCAGTACCCTGGGATGCATTCCATCCGGGCCCGGGGACTTGTCCACCTTCAGTCCCGTTAGTCTACCCAGCACTGCCTCCCTGGGAACATTAATCGTATTAAGTACCTGGGGCTGAATGGGGCCTCCTCCTGTTCCTGTGTAACAAGCTGGAGAAGGGGCTGAATGGGGTCTCCTCCTGTTCCAGTGTAACAGGCTGGAGAAGGGGCTGCATGGGGCCTCCTCCTGTTCCTGTGTAACAGGCTGGAGAAGGGGCTGAATGGGGCCTCCTCCTGTTCCTGTGTAACAGGCTGGAGAAGGGGCTGATTTGGGCCTCCTCCTGTTCCTGTGTAACAAGCTGGAGAAGGGGCTGAATGGGGCCTCCTCCTGTTCCTGTGTAACAGGCTGGAGAAGGGGCTGCATGGGGCCTCCTCCTGTTCCTGTGTAACAGGCTGGAGAAGGGGCTGAATGGGGCCTCCTCCTGTTCCTGTGTAACAGGCTGGAGAAGGGGCTGAATGGGGCCTCCTCCTGTTCCTGTGTAACAGGCTGGAGAAGGGGCTGAATGGGGCCTCCTCCTGTTCCTGTGTATCAGGCTGGAGAAGGGGCTGAATGGGGCCTCCTCCTGTTCCTGTGTAACAGGCTGGAGAAGGGGCTGCATGGGGCCTCCTCCTGTTCCTGTGTAACAGGCTGGAGAAGGGGCTGAATGGGGCCTCCTCCTGTTCCAGTGTAACAGGCTGGAGAAGGGGCTGAATGGGGCCTCCTCCTGTTCCTGTGTAACAGGCTGGAGAAGGGGCTGAATGGGGCCTCCTCCTGTTCCTGTGTAACAGGCTGGAGAAGGGGCTGAATGGGGCCTCCTCCTGCCCCTGTGTAATAGGCTGGAGAAGGGGCTGAATGGGGCCTCCTCCTGTTCCTGTGTAACAGGCTGGAGAAGGGGCTGAATGGGGCCTCCTCCTGTTCCTGTGTAACAGGCTGGAGAAGGGGCTGAATGGGGCCTCCTCCTGTTCCTGTGTAACAGGCTGGAGAAGGGGCTGAATGGCCTCCTCCTGTTCCTGTGTAACAGGCTGGAGAAGGGGCTGAATGGGGCCTCCTCCTGTTCCTGTGTAACAGGCTGGGGAAGGGGCTGAATGGGGCCTCCTCCTGTTCCTGTGTAACAGACTGGGGAAGGGGCTGAATGGCCTCCTCCTGTTCCTGTGTAACAGGCTGGAGAAGGGGCTGAATGGCCTCCTCCTGTTCCTTGTAACAAAGAACAAAGAAAATTACAGAACAGGAACAGGCCCTTCGGCCCTCCAAGCCTGCACCGACCATGTTTAATTTAGATAAATGCAAGGTGATACATTTTGGTGAATCGAACCAACACAGGACTTACTCAGTTAATGGTAGGGTGTTGGTGAGAGTTACAGAACAAAGGGATCTCGGGGTACAGATTGACAGCTCCTTGAAAGTGGAGTCACAGTTGGATAGAGTGGTGAAGAAGGCATTCCACATGCTTGGTTTCATTGGTCAGAACATGGAATACAGGAGTTGGGACGTCTTGTTGAAGTTGTACAAGACATTGGTAAGACCACACTTGGAATGCTGTGTATTGTTCTGGTCACCCTTATAAAAAGGAGATTATTAAGCTAGAAAGTGTGCAGAAAAGAATTACTGGGATGCTATGGGGTCCTGATGGTTTGAGTTATAATGAGAGGCTGGATACTCTGGGACTTTTTTTCCCTTGAGTTGGCTTAGTGGTGTTCTTAGAGAGGTCTCTAAAATAATGAGGGCATGGATAAAGCAGCTTTATAGAACCTTAGTTAGGCCGCACTTGGAATATAGTGTTCAATTCTGATCGACACACTACCAGAAAGATGTGGAGAATTTGGAGAGGGTTCAGAAAAGATTTACCAGGATGTTTCCTAGGATGGAGGGCATTAGCTCTGAGGAGAGATTGGAGAAACTTGGTTTGTTCTCACTGGAACGACGGAGGTTGAGGGGCGACCTGATAGAATTCTACAAGATTATGAGGGGCATGGACAGAGTGGATAGTCAGAAGCTTTTTACCAGGGTGGAAGATTCAAAATCTAGGGGGCATAGGTTTAAGGTGTGAGGGGCAAGGTTTAAAGGAGATGTACAAGGCAAGTTTTTTTACACAGAGGGTGGTGGGTGCCTGGAACTCGCTGCCGGGGGAGGTAGTGGAAGCAGATACGATAGTGAGTTTTACGGAACGTCTGGACAAATACATGAATAGGATGGGAACAGAGGGATATGGTCCCCGGAAGGGTAGGGGGTTTTAGTTCAGTCGGGCAGCATGGTTGGTGCAGGCTTGGAGGGCCGAAGGGACTGTTCCTGTGCTGTAATTCTCTTTGTTCTTTGAGAAGCTCGTCAACATCTTTTCCAAAAGGGAGGGGAGTCTAAAACTAGAAGACACAGGTTTAAGGTGAGAGGGGAGAGGGTCCAGAGGGCAATTCTTTTCACACATAGGGTGGTGAGGGATTGGAACAAGCTGCCAGAAGTCGTAGTAGAAGCGGACACAATTTTATATTTTAAAAAGCATTCAGACAGTTATTCTGGTAAGATTGGTATGGAGGGATTTGGGCCAAACGCAAGGCATTTGATACGAGCTTAATGGTAAAAACTGGGTGGCAGGGAAAAGTTGGGCCAAAGGGCCCATTTGTATCTGAGCTCTGTTTTCTGCCCGGAAACCATTTCTCAATCCATCCCAGTGTTTTCCAAATTTGTGGATGGGACACAGTAAATTGCCGTTTCCTGTCCAAAGCTGTGTTGGTTCGGTGGATTCAGGTAAATGTGTGGGGTTACGGGATAGGGCTGGGTCAAGGGCCTTGGTAAGATACTGTGTCAGAGAGTCAGTACAGACTCGATGGGCTGAATGGTCTCCTTCTGCACTGCAGGGATTCTGTGACTCTGTTATTAAGATCCCTTTGTCATTTGAAGCTTCCAGCTAAAATGCTGACAATGCTGCCTATTTCTGTGCACTTTGGCAAATGTTCTGTCTCATCACCGGGCGACACGGTGGCACAGTGGTTAGCACTGCTGACTCACAGCGCCAGGGATCTGTGTTCGATTCCCCGCCTCGAGTGACTGTCTGTGTGGAGTTTGCACGTTTGCTAAATTGCCCCTTAGTGTCAGGGGGATTTGGGCGTGGGTGGGATGACTGTCGGGGCAGGCTTGTTGGGCTGAATGGCCTCATTCTGCAGTGTAGGAATTCTATGGCTCTTGGATCTTAAATGGTTGATAAAGAGTGAAACTGAGACACAAACTGGGGCTTGGCAGCAGCAGACAGAATGGGAATCATTGCATCCTGCAGGGATTTTTATTACAGAATCAATTTCAGAAAATTTACAACTCAAAATCCACAACAGCAAAGTGTGGGATTGCAAACTTGGAATGATTAGCCCAGGGCTAAAGTTTAAAAGCTACAGATTGACATTCAGAAACAAGAGATGGCCTCACATCTTCAATTCTGTGATTGTCTGGCATCTCCTGCTCTGAATATTACAAAATCTCTGCCCCCTTCATGCGTCTGGAGACTTTGAAAGTTACGCAGACATTGGTAAAACTTTCCTTTATCTCAAGGCATCTCCTGTGAAATACTCAACTTCTGCAAAGAGACACAATCTAATTGACACTTTCTGAATCTCCTTTCAAACAACCTCCCAACCCCACTGTGCAGGATGCAGGAATGTCACCTTTTGTCACATTCCCCAACACAATTGTTGACACGTTTTCGGGACAGGAAAAGTAGATTCAACTGACAGATTCTGAGCCCCAGGTTGAATCTTTAAGATGTAAAAATGAACTGAAAGCCCAGGTCTCTCTGTTCCTGCAACTATTTTAACATTGACCCATTGATTTTAAATTGCTTCTCCTGTGTGTAAAATATCATCTATCAACTTCAGGTTTGAACATTAATAAGCGACTGAGCATCAACTGTGAATTATAGAAGGTAGTTCCAAACTAATATCACACCTGGTGTGGCAAAGTGTTCCTGAATTTCACTCCGAAAAGTCTAAAACCCTAAACATTGTCTAAAATCCAATGTCCCCCAAGTCCTGTCCCCATCAAACACTGTAAGAAGTCTCACAACACCAGGTTAAAGACTTTAACATGGTGTTGTGAGACTTCTTACTGTGCTTACCCCAGTCCAACGCCGGCATCTCCACATCATGCCCATCAAACACTCCCAGGACAGATACAGCAAGGGGTTAGGTACAGAGTATAGCTCCCTCGACACTGTCCCCATTAAACAATCCCAGGACAAATACAGCACGGGGTTCAATACAGAGTAAAGGTCCCTCTACACTGTCCCCATCAAACACACCCAGGACAGGTACAGCATGGGGTTAGATACAGAATAAAGCTCCCTCTACACTGTCCCCATCAAACACACCCAGGACAGGTACAGCATAAGGTTAGATACAGAATAAAGCTCCATCGACACTGTCCCAATCAAACACTCACAGGATAGATACAGCACAGAGTGTGCGTGAGTGAGACAGAGAGTGTGCGTGAGCGAGACAGAGAGTGTGTGTGAGAGACAGAGTGTGTGTGAGCGAGACAGGGAGTGTGTGTGAGAGACAGGGAGTGTGTGTGAGAGACAGGGAGTGTGTGTGAGAGACAGAGAGTGTGTGTGAGAGAGGCAGAGAGTGTGTGTGAGCGAGACAGAGAGTGTGCGTGAGCGAGACAGAGAGTGTGTGTGAGCGAGACAGAGTGTGTGTGTGAGAGACAGAGTGTGTGTGTGAGAGACAGAGTGTGTGTGAGAGACAGAGTGTGTGAGAGAGACAGAGAGTGTGTGAGAGACAGAGAGTGTGTGTGAGAGAGACAGAGTGTGTGAGAGAGACAGAGAGTGTGTGTGAGAGACAGAGTGTGTGAGAGAGACAGAGTGTGTGAGCGAGACAGAGAGTGTGTGAGCGAGACAGAGAGTGTGTGTGAGAGACAGAGAGTGTGTGTGAGAGACAGAGAGTGTGTGTGAGAGAGGCAGAGAGTGTGTGTGAGAGAGGCAGAGAGTGTGTGTGAGAGACAGAGAGTGTGTGTGAGAGAGACAGAGAGTGTGTGTGTGAGACAGAGAGTGTGTGTGAGAGAGACAGAGTGTATGAGCGAGACAGAGAGTCTGTGTGAGAGACAGAGAGTGTGTGTGTGAGAGACAGAGTGTATGAGCCAGACAGAGAGTCTGTGTGAGAGACAGAGAGTGTGTGTGTGAGAGACAGAGAGTGTGTGTGAGAGACAGAGAGTGTGCGTGAGAGACAGAGAGTGTGTGAGAGAGACAGAGAGTGTGTGTGAGAGACAGAGTGTGTGTGAGAGACAGAGAGTGTGTGTGAGAGACAGAGTGTGTGTGAGAGACAGAGTGTGTGTGTGAGAGACAGAGAGTGTGTGTGAGAGAGACAGAGAGTGTGTGTGAGAGACAGAGTGTGTGAGAGAGACAGAGAGTGTGTGTGAGAGACAGAGAGTGTGTGTGAGAGACAGAGAGTGTGTGTGAGAGACAGAGAGTGTATGAGCGAGACAGAGAGTGTGTGTGAGAGACAGAGTGTGTGTGTGAGAGACAGGGAGTGTGTGTGAGAGACAGAGAGTGTGTGTGAGAGACAGAGAGTGTGTGTGAGAGACAGAGAGTGTGTGTGAGAGAGATAGAGAGTGTGTGTGAGAGACAGAGAGTGTGTGTGAGAGACAGAGAGTGTGAGAGAGAGACAGAGAGTGTGTGTGAGAGACAAAGAGTGTGTGTGAGAGACAGAGAGTGTGTGTGAGAGAGATAGAGAGTGTGTGTGAGAGACAGAGAGTGTGTGTGAGAGACAGAGAGTGTGAGAGAGAGACAGAGAGTGTGTGTGAGAGACAGAGAGTGTGTGAGAGACAGAGAGTGTGTGAGAGACAGAGAGTGTGTGTGAGAGACAGGGAGTGTGTGTGAGAGACAGGGAGTGTGTGTGAGAGACAGGGAGTGTGTGTGAGAGACAGAGAGTGTGTGTGAGAGAGACAGAGAGTGTGTGTGAGAGACAGGGAGTGTGTGTGAGAGACAGAGAGTGTGTGAGAGAGAGACAGAGAGTGTGTGAGAGAGACTGAGAGTGTGTGTGAGAGACAGAGAGTGTGTGTGAGAGACAGGGAATGTGTGTGAGAGACAGAGAGTGTGTGTGAGAGAGACAGAGAGTGTGTGTGAGAGACAGAGAGTGTGTGTGAGAGACAGAGAGTGTGTGTGAGAGACAGAGAGTGTGTGTGAGAGAGACAGAGAGTGTGTGTGAGAGACAGAGAGTGTGTGAGAGACAGAGTGTGTGAGGGAGACAGAGAGTGTGTGTGAGAGAGACAGAGAGTGTGTGTGAGAGACAGAGAGTGTGTGTGAGAGATAGAGAGTGTGTGAGAGACAGAGAGTGTGTGTGAGAGAGACAGAGAGTGTGTGAGAGAGACAGGGAGTGTGTGTGAGAGACAGGGAGTGTGTGTGAGAGAGACAGAGAGTGTGTGTGAGAGACAGAGAGTGTGTGTGAGAGACAGAGAGTGTGTGTGAGAGACTGGGAGTGTGTGTGAGAGACAGAGAGTGTGTGTGAGAGACAGAGAGTGTGTGTGAGAGACAGAGAGTGTGTGTGTGAGAGACAGAGAGTGTGTGTGAGAGACAGAGAGTGTGTGAGAGAGAGAGACAGAGAGTGTGTGAGAGAGACAGAGAGTGTGTGTGAGAGACAGAGAGTGTGTGTGAGAGACAGGGAGTGTGTGTGAAAGACAGAGAGTGTGTGTGAGAGACAGAGAGTGTGTGTGGGAGACAGAGAGTGTGTGTGAGAGACAGAGAGTGTGTGTGTGAGAGACAGAGAGTGTGTGTGAGAGACAGAGAGTGTGTGAGAGAGAGACAGAGAGTGTGTGAGAGAGACAGAGAGTGTGTGTGAGAGACAGAGAGTGTGTGTGAGAGAGACAGAGAGTGTGTGTGTGAGACAGAGAGTGTGTGTGAGAGAGACAGAGTGTATGAGCGAGACAGAGAGTCTGTGTGAGAGACAGAGAGTGTGTGTGTGAGAGACAGAGAGTGTATGAGCCAGACAGAGAGTCTGTGTGAGAGACAGAGAGTGTGTGTGTGAGAGACAGAGAGTGTGTGTGAGAGACAGAGAGTGTGCGTGAGAGACAGAGAGTGTGTGAGAGAGACAGAGAGTGTGTGTGAGAGACAGAATGTGTGTGAGAGACAGAGAGTGTGTGTGAGAGACAGAGTGTGTGTGAGAGACAGAGTGTGTGTGTGAGAGACAGAGAG
>NW_027590535.1:80000-145000 GCF_964213995.1 Mustelus asterias
CGGAGGAAACCCACGCAGACACGGGGAGAACGTGCAGACTCCGCACAGACAGTGACCCAAGCCGGGAATCGAACCCGGGTCCCTGGCACTGTGAGGCAGCAGTGCGAACCACCGGTGATAAGGGGGAGAGTTAACAGAAAGCAGCTGGTGAGAATATACTGGCCGCTTTTAATTTAATCCATATTAATGAATTAGAAACGTTTAACCTAAGGAATTGACATCCGAGGATTTCAGTTTAAAATCCCATTGAAGCTCCCTGTCTCATAATGGGATGTTTTTGCCTGTATTTCGTAATTAGTGACTTCATATCTCACAGCGAGATAAATAAAACTTTTTTCCAATTGATAGGGACAGCTCAATGGACAAAACTGGTGTGAGAAAGGGGCAAATCCTTTGAAAATGGAGGCAGAGAGGAGGCTTTGTTCAACTCCCATTCTTTCCCTGTCTTCAGCAGGCTGGGCAGGAAGTGTGAGCAGAGAGGGGGGGATAGACAGACACACACTGACACAATCCCCCCAATACACTCACTCACACATCCCCATTCCCCCTCCACTCGCTGGGTTGTGGGGAGCGGCTGCAAGGATTTTCAGGGCTGCTGCGGGGGGGTCAGGGGGTTTTTGAAATGGACGAACACGACCTACAGGGGAAAAGAAATAAAGTTTGAAATTAAACTAAAGAAACTAAAGACAGGAACTTGCAGAATCCATTGCCGGCCTGCATTAACATATCAAGAGTCAGTCTGACATTGCCACAAACTCCTCTGGGGTGAGAGGGGGAGGGGGGGTGAATTAGCATCTCAATAGAGAGACAGACATTGTAAACATGTCAGAGACTCAGGGTGGGGTTTGCATCCAGCACACTCAGGATAAATGTGAATCTGAGAGCCTTCAGTCCCCACACCAATAATCCCCCTGCACTGAAAACATTCCCACTCTGATTCAGTGTGTGTGTGTGTCAGTGTGTGTGTCAATCTGCTTTTTGACCTGTGCTTTGCTTGTGTGGACATGATGCTGAATGGACTTGAATGGAAATGCTGGACTCCTCGCTGTGATATGTTGTGTGTCTTATTGTTAAAATGGCCGTGTCTCTTTTTCTCTCTCTTTTTAACCAATTTTTATCTCTTTTTCTCCTGAGGAATTTTGAAAACTGGGGATGTGTCGAGGATCCAAAGGACGGGAATGTTTGTGACCAGGATGAAGGAGAGGAGCTTCTTCCAGAGGGAGGGCTGACTGAGGCCTGTTGCTCAGGCTTCACCCTGAGTGAGTTGTGTCTGTTTATTAACCTGATCCAGATTTAATGTTTCATATCAGAGGGAGCGAGATCTGAATGAGAGTGGAATAGAGAGAGAGAGAGAAACACACAGGGAGGGAACTGTCTCATAGAATCATAGAAACCCTACAGTACAGAAAGAGGCCATTCGGCCCATCGAGTCTGCACCGACCACAATCTCACCCAGGCCCTACCCCCATATCCCTACATATTTACCCACTAGTCCCTCTAACCTAGGCATCTCAGGACACTAAGGGCAATGTTTAGCATGGCCAATCAACCTAACCCGCACATCTTTGGACTGTGGGAGGAAACCGGAGCACCCGGAGGAAACCCATGCAGACACGAGGAGAATGTGCAAACTCCACACAGACAGTGACCCAAGCCGGGAATCGAACCCAGGTCCCTGGAGCTGTGAAGCAGCAGTGCTAACCACTGTGCTACCGTGCCACCCTAACTCTTTAGTCTCTGCTTTACAACTGACTTGTTGTGTTTGGGTGTTACTGAGAGATTGTGTAACTGAGAGGAGATCCTGGGTTTTTGCTGTGCTATTTAATTTAAATATTTTCTTGTATTTTAATTATTTTCTCTCTCTTTCCCCAAGAATTAATATTTAGATTTTACTGAGAGATTGTGTAACTGAGAAGGGGGAATCCTGGCCTCTTGTGCTATTTAATTTAAAGAATTCTTGTATTTTAATTAATTATTTTCTCTGTTCCCCAGGGATTTGAATTTTGAAGACTGCAACATGACTCGGAATCCTTGGACAAGGGGCTTTTCTCCAGAGGAGGATGGATGGACTGAGGCCTGTTCTATAGGCCGCATGTGAGTTGTTGTCTCTTTATTATCCTGATCCAGGTTTAATTTTAATCTCGCTTCCTCGGACGAACCAGTTCTGGTTCGATTGTGGGGTGGGCTGGAGTTTAAAACCCTGGGGTTAAAATATCCCGGCTTTGCAATTAGTCACAAACAGGTTAACCCTTTGCTGGGTGGCAAAGAGTGAATTAAATATCTGTAATATGAAACTGTCTAAAAGTTAGTTTTAAATCCAAGATAACAGGGATGGGAGACAGAGCGCTGTTCCTAATTGTTGAATAAAATTCATAGAGGCCTTTATAATTCAGTTTTCAGATGTTCAGACTTTCATTGTGTCCTCTCTGCAGCTTTTCCCCCATTCTGTCTATTTCTCTCTCTCTTTCTCTCCCTGTCCTTCCTCTATCTGTCTCTCTTTTTTATTCCCTCCCTCTCCCTCCCTCTTTTTCGCAGGAAGTCATATTTTGTTGGACAATCTCTCAGTAAAATCTGAGAAAGGGGAATCCTGGGCTCTTGTGCGATTTAATTTAAACATTTTCTGGTATTTTAATATATTTCTCTCTCTTTTACCCAAGAATTAATATTTAGATTTTACTGAGAGATTGTGTAACTGAGAAAGGGGAATCCTGGGCTCTTGTGGATTCAATTTAAACATTTTCTTGTATTTAAATTAATTATATTCTATCTCTTCCCAAGGAATTCATATTTAGTTAGACAATCTCTCAGTGAAATCTTAGAAGGGGGAATCCTGGGCTCTTGTGCTATTTAATTTAAACATTTTCTTGTACTTTAATTAATTATTTTCTCTTCTCCCCAGGAATTTGAATTTTGAAGACTGCAACATGACTCGGGATCCTTGGACAAGGGGCTTTTCTCCAGAGGAGGATGGATGGACTGAGGCCTGTTCTATAGGCTGCAAGTGAGTTGTCGTCTCTTTATTACCCTGATCCAGGTTTAAATTTAATCTCGCTTCCTCGGATGAACCAGTTCTGGTTCGATTGTGGGATGTGTGGGGGGCTGGAGTTTAAAATGCTGGGGTTAAAATATCCCGGCTTTGCAATTAGTCACAAACAGGTTAACCCTTTGGTGGGTGGCAGAGTAAATTATGTATGAAACTGTCTATAAGTTTGTTTTAAATCTAAAATAACAGGGGTCGGAGACAGAGCAATGAACCTAATTGTTGAATAAAATTCACAGAGGCCTTTACAATTCAGTTTACAGATGTTCAGATTTTCATTTCATCCTCTCCACAGCTTTTCCCCCATTCTGTCTATTTCTCTCTGCTTTTCTCTCCATTTCCTTCCGCTATCTGCCTCTCTTTATTCTCTCTCTCTCCCTCTTTTTCCCAGGAATTAATATTTAGTTGGACAATCTCTCAGTAAAACCTGGAAAGGGGCAATCCTGGGATTTTGTGCTGTGTGATTTTCATTCTGGGTGTCCCGGGGGGTTTGATTTCACTGTCTCAGCCCCTCTCTGCCTCACTCTCTCTCTGTATAAACTTTTCCCAAATTACAAAACACTCAACACAGCTGACTGCACCTTGTGGGATCTTGCTGGGGATTTTGTTTTAAAAAGGGTGTTTTCTCAGAGGCAGTTTAAACCTTTCAGGGGACTGTGGGGAAGTCTCCAGACTTGGGACAACACACACAGGGTTGGGGGCTGGGGGTGGCGGGCGGGGGGGAGGTGGGCAGTCAGGTATACTGGTATTCTGGGAGACTGATATTCCCAACAAGGGCCAGAGGTCTCAGTGCTGAAACATATTAAACTGTTCAAACAGAGGCAGGCAGAAAGCCATGAGGCTTCAGAGCTCCCTGTAGATGCAAAGGTAACTCCCATTGCCAAAAAGTAGCCACATGTGAAGTGGAAACACCTTCCCTCAGCTTGTTACACACTGACCTTTCCACAAACCCAACATGTTTACAAACACTCGCTGCAGTTTCTGCAAACTTTGTATCAAACTGCCTCCCATTCTGCTCAATACTGACCCCCTCTCAACCTGGCACTGAACTAGTGTCTGAATTGAGACAGAGACACACAGACAGAGTTTTTAAAGTTGAAAGTTTTAAAGTTTATATATTAGTGTCACAAGTAAGGCTTACATTAACACTGCAATGAAGTTACTGAGAGAGACAGAGAGAGGCAGAGACACACAGAGACAGAGACATAGATAAAGAGACAGAAAGAGACAGAGAGATAAAGAGACAGAGAGGATGTTTAAAGTTTGTTTATTCCTGTCACAAGTAAGGCTCACATTAACGCTGCAGTTACTGAGAGAGACAGAAAGAGAGAGTTTTTAAAGTTGAAAGATTTAAAGTTTATTTATTAGTGTCACAAGGCTTACATTAACACTGCAATGAAGTTAGTGAGAAAGACAGAGATAGAGGGAGCATCCAGAGTGGGTTCAGTAACACATTTATTGATCAGATATCTCTCTCTGTGACTCTTTAGCGATGAGATATTCAGCCAGGATGGTTTCACTGACCCTCTTCAGCAGGCAGATATTCCCAAATCCAGCCTAGGTCTCAGACACACACACACCACTCACACATTCCCTCTGCTCTGTCCAAGGGAATATTTTAATCCAGGAATTTCTATTTTATATTTACAGGGTGAGGGGGGGGAGAAACTCAACTCAAAAATCCTGCAGTCTCTCCAAGCTGCTTTTAAATTTCAATTCAAACCCTGGGCCACATGGGAAGCTGCAGAGATTGGGAAACTTACCAAACCCAGTTTGTGTGTGAGAGTGTCTGCAGCTTTTGTGTCTTTGAACTTGCGAGGGTGCCAGGGAGAGAATGTCACTGTCTTCACCTCTCTCTCTGCCTCTCTGTATAAAAAAATCACCAAATTAAACCACACTCAATAATGCGACCATACACAATTAATTATCAAATATCTGTCTCTCTCGCTTTATCTCTGTCTCTCCCCGTCTCTCTCTCTCCCTGTTCTCTCTCTCCCTGTCTCTTCTCGAGCAGAAACAGGTGGAGACAGAGAGGCAGGGAGAGAGAGGAAGAGGGAGGGATGGAAACAGCTGGAGTTGTGGGTTAGATGCAGGGGGAGAGACACAGGCTGTTAGAGGGAGGGGGGGTTTCAGTGAGGGACAGGGTCTCCAGTTTAATTCTGAGGGTCCTGAGAGAGGGATTTCACTGTCTCAGCCCCTCTCTGGCTCCCTCACTCTGTATAAACAATTCCCAAATTTAAAAAACGCTCAACACAGCTGACTGCACTTTGTGGGATCTTGCTGTGCACCACAGTGATTTTAGTTTTAAAAAGGGTTACTTTTAAGAGGGAGTTCCGGCCTTTCTGGAGATTTGGGATGATGCAGACACACACACACACACACACACAGGGTAGTGAGTGGGGAAGGGGGCTCACAGCAGGCGAGAGAGTGGGGGGTGGGGGGAGGACTGTGTCCCATCTGATTCAGGTTCACATTGCTGCTGCTGCTGTGGGATCTTGCTGTGCACACACTGGGCCTGTGGCCTTTGCCTGCACTGCAGCAGCGACCAGACTTTTTATTTTCAAACAAAATCTGGCTCAGGGACCGCAAAGTGGGTTCAAGGAAAAAGCTTGAAAAGGGGTCGGGTAAATTCAAGCACTTTAATCGCCGAGGCATCGTAGGCTCTGGAGCAGGTGCTGGGGAATGGGAGGAGGATAGATTGGGATTTGATGGCCAGCATGGAGCTGGTGGGCCGAAGGGCCTGTTTCTGTGCTGTGTGACTCCAGATTCTTTTCTCTCTCTCTTTTCCTAGGAATTTCTATTTGGATGGGGGGGTGGGTATAGAATTTCCCTGTCTCTGTCTCTCCAGCGTTCTTACCAATCCCAGCACCCCTCCCCCTCTCTCTCCCCAGACATTCCTGTCCATATTTCATCTTTCAATAAAATGTTTAAGAAAACACCAATGTGAATTGTTGTCAATTTAATTTGGGAAGAGAGAGAGAGAGAGAGAGGAGTGGATCCCATTTCCCACACACTCTCCTGCAGTCCTCACCCACAACATTTATTTAATCTGGCCCTCACCAGGTTGTGTGTGTGGGATCTTGCTGTGCACACAGGTGGGTCTGGCTCCCTATTCCTCGCACTGTGACCGTGAGCAGAACTTTAAACAGGAAAGATGTTGGGGAGGCGGAGGAGGCAGAGAGAGAGACAGAGAAATGGAGGGAGAGCTAAACAGAGAGGGTGTGGGGGGGAGGGGTGTGAGAGGGTCTCAGGAGGGGCAGGGGGAAAGAGACACAGAGTCTGGGGGTGTCCTCCTCCATCGTGGGACTGGCAGTGGGATCTTGCTGTGCAGAATTACCTTCATTGTCATTTGAATCATTCATTCATTGACTAAGGGAGGGTGGGGGTGTGATTGTGGGATTATAAATATTGTTACCACGCTGAGGTGATGTTTCCCTCTGCGCTATTTTGTAACCCCCCCAAAGGGATACACCTTGCCTCGTAATCTTAAGTGTGTGTGAGACAGGAGGAAGCTACTGGTTTTAGACAGATGTGCAGAAGGAGGTCATTCGGCCCATCTAGTCTGTACCGACCACAATCCCAACCAGGCCCTATTCCCATGACCCCACACTTTTAACCTGCTAATCCCCCTGACACTAGGGTCAATTTAACACGGCCAATCCACCGAACCCGCACAGCTTTGTGCTGTCGGAGGAATTGGTAAATTAAAGCAGGATCTGACACTCTCTGTATCAGGAACAACTAACAGGTCTTTAATTTAGACTGGGTGACAACCTTATTAAAACAATGAACAAACTGAATAAACTCCCCAGTAGAATGCTGTTCCAATGACAAGACTCACTCAGGAATAATGAAATAAATCATTACAGAATAGAGTCACTCTCAAATAATATAATACCAGGCGTCTGTTGGAAGTGTGAACTTTCTTCTGCTGCTTGGGTCTGGAATACTTTCTGAGTTGGTTTCTGCTTCTATTTAGATGGTGATGTGATGAAGCTGTATATATTACTGCAGGATTCAGTATCAGACTCTCCCTCCTTCAATCTAAAGAGGCAGCAAGGTCGCTCCCTCCCCGTTATTTCCCCCTGTCCCGGGTTTAAATACCCAGAATTTCCTCACAGTATTCCTGCAATTTGAGTGGCTTGAGGCTGTCACCAACGCTCCAATTTGAATGCAATTGGTTGTGTGTGTTTGAGAGCTTGTTTTAAAATCATTGACCCAATTCAAAGCCTGTTTTGCTCTGCTGGGACTCTGGCTGCTGCTTTGGACACAAATGTTGTAAAGTTGTCTTCTGCAGCCCTGCTTTCTGCAGTTTAAAATCCCCAGCACAAAGACACAGGCTTTCTAAAGACACAACGCTGGATGGTTCGGTTTGGTTTTCTCAGCATTTCTTTTCAATATTTACATTTGTCAAACACCAGATGTTTTACCCTATATGCAGCTTCATAACAATATTAGAGAGAGACAGAGAGAAAGAAAGGGAGAGAGAAAGACAGAGAGGGAGAGAAAGAGAGAGAGAGAGAAAGGGAGAGAGAGAGACAGAGACGGGAGAGTGAGGGAAAGCAGGAAAGGGCAGCAAGAGGTCAGGGTTGTGGGGGAGTGCAGTGAGGGGGTGGGGGAAGAGACACAGGATCTGGGGGTCTCTCGTGTGGAGGGAGAGAGAGGGAGACGTGTGGTTCCCTCATTTCCCACTCACTTTACCCCAATCCTCATTTAAAAATCACTTTGTATCTGGCCCTGCTCAGACTGTGTGTGGGATCTTGCTGTGCCCTCATGCTCTCTGTCTCCCCTCCTCCCCTCCCCATATTCCCCGCACCGTGACAGTGCCCCACATTTTAAACATAAAAAGATGGAGGGGAAGGAGGGTGGGGTAGAGAGAGGAACAGAGAAGGGGTGGGGAGTGTCGGGGGCTGAGTGGAGGGGGGTAGGGGGATAGAGACAGAGGCTCTGGGGGTGGGTGGTGTCCTCCTGCAGTGTGGGACTCCCTGTGGGATCCTGATTGCAGCATTCCCAGTCTCTGAGAGAAAGAGAGAGACAGAAAGAGAAAGAGGGGGAAAGACAGAGAGAGAGAGAGACAGGCAGGGAGAAAGAGAGAGAGAAACAGTGTGAGGGAGAGAGAGAGAAAGACAGAGAAAGATGGAGGGAGAGAGAGAGAGAAAGATGGACGGAGAGAGAGAGAAAGGCAGACAGGGAGTGAGAGAGAAAGATGGAGGGAGTGGGAGAGAGAGAGGGGGAGAGTGAGGAGGAAAACAGGAAAAGACAGCAAGAGGTGAGGTTTGTGGGGGTGCAGTGAGGGGGTGGGGGAAGAGACACAGGATCACAGTGACCCGAGCTGGGAATTGAACCCGGGTCCCTGGAGCTGTGAGGCAGCAGCGCCAACCACTGTGCCCCCGTGTGGCCCTACATGTTATGATTCAATTCTGAGGGTCCCGGGGCGAAGGGGGGGGGGTGGATTTCACAGCCTCAGCCCCTCTCTGCCTCACTCTCCCTCTGTATAAACATTTCCCAAATTAAAACACACTCAACACAGCGAACTGCACCTTCTGGGATCTTCCAGAGCACCACAGAGATTGTGTTTTAAAAAGGGTTTGGCTTCGTTTTAAGAGGGAGTTCAACCCTTTCTGGGAATTTGGGATGAGACACACAGGGTAGTGAGTGGGGAAGGGGGCTCACAGCAGGCGAGAGTGTTGGGGGTGTGTTGGGGAGGACTGTGTCCCATTTGATTCAGGTTCACATTGTTGCTGCTGCTGCTGCTGTTGTTGTGGGATCTTGCTGTGCACACACTGGGCCTGTGGCCTTTGCTCGCACTGCAACAGTGACCACACTTTATTAAACAAAATCTCGCTCACGGACCGCAAAGTGGGTTCAAAGGAAGAAGTGTAAACGGGGTCGGGTAAATTAAAGCACTTCAATCGCCGAGGCATCGTAGGCTGTGCAGCGAGTGCTGGGGAATGGGGGGAGTATAGATTGGAATTTGATGGCCAGCATAGACCTGGTGGGCCGAAGGGCCTGTTTCTGTGCTGTGTGACTCCAGATTCTCCTCCCTCTTTTCCCAGGAATTTCTATTTGGATGGGGGGGCGTTCATAATTTCCCTGTCTCTGTCTCTCCAGCGTTCTTACCAATCCCAGCACCCCTCCCCTCTCTCTCTCCCCAGACATTCCTGTCTATATTTCATCTTTCAATAAAATGTGATGGAAAACACCAATGTGAATTTTTTTGATTTAATTTCAGGGAGGGAAAGACAGAGAGAGAGAAAGAGAGAGACAGGGAGGGAGGGAAAGACAGACAGAGACAGAGAAAGACAGGGAGTGGGGGAAGGAGAGACAGACAGAGAGAGAGAGAAAAGCAGCCGAATAAAACCTGCAGCAGCCGCTTTATTCCATCGGATTGGGGATGTGATTGTGGGTTTTCCTGCTATCTCTCTCTCTCTCCCATCTTTCTCCTTTGATTGTGAGTTATCAGGGAGGGAGAGAGAGAGAAAGGGAGGGTAACAGAGGGAGATCAAAGGCAGAGGGGCAGGGAGAGGAGACACACTGGAGGGGGGGGTGGGTTAGGGGTGGGTCCTCTGCTCTGCACTCACAGCCCAGCTCCCCAGTCTCTGGGGAAAAGACCCTCACTCACACCCTCCCAGAAGGTGGGATTTGTAACCAGCGGCTGTGTGACTGAGGCTGAATCTGTGCTGTTGTGTTTGAATAGATTTTTTCCCAATATAAAGATATTGGAATGTGGCTGCTGCCACATTGCAGTGAGAGAGAGATGTGGCTTTGCAGGAGCTTCCCTCCCCATTTCCCCATGGAAATCCCTGAGAAATAGCAAACGTGGCTCACAACACGTCATTATTTGAAACGGTCAGACAGAAACTTATCAGAGAGAGCATTTTAATCCCCATTCATCCCCAGACGGAGAAACAGAGCAGAGATCAGGACAGATTATCCAGAGTAAGAGAGACCGGGGCAAAGATGGGGTATTGGATATATATATAGATCTGGGGGGAAAGCAAAAGAGACACAGAGGGGGCTGGACAGATTCAGAGATAGAGGCAGAGAAAGAGAGAAACAGCGAGAGACAGAGGGAATGGGAGAAGGGTGTGACTCTGCTCGAAGTGGAAGGTTCCCTGTTCATATCGAATGTACAAACAGCACCAATGCTGGAGTGACTTATTATTTTCATTTGCGGTGGGGGAGAGATGGAGGGGAAAGAGAGGGAGACGTGTGGTTCCCTCATTTCCCACTCACTTTACCCCAATCCTCACTTCAAAATCACTTTGTATCTGGCCGTGTTCAAGCTGTGTGTGTGTGGGATCTTGCTGTGCACTCATGCTCCGTCCCCCTGCCCCATATTCCTCACACTATGACAGAGCCCCATGCTTTAAACATAAAAAGATGGAGGGGAAGGAGGGTGGGGTAGAGAGAGAGAGAAACAGGGTGAACAGAGAAGGGGTGGGGAGTGTTGGGTGCTCAGTGGAGGGGGGTAGGGGGATAGAGACAGAGGCTCTGGGGGGGGGGGGGGGGAGGTGTCCTCCTGCAGTGTGGGACTCCCTGTGGGATCCTGATTGCAGCATTCCCAGTCTCTCTCCCTCTCACTGTGAAGCACTCAGGAGGGAGAGGGAGCTGAAATTCAAATTCCTGAGCCTGGGGGAAAGGCTTGTTCTCAATCCCAGAGTCCTGCTTGTGTTTTTAGACAGGGCGCTGGGATTTGTGGGTGTGGATGGAGAAGATTGTTCTGTTTAACTGGGGGGTGGGAGAGAGGGGGGTTTGTTCTTTCCACCTGAGGAATAATGCAGCCTCTGTGACTAGGCCGCACTTCACGGCCTAAATCTCAGCAGCACTTTTGCATTCGCTTAATTCCCCAACAGGGTTTAAGTGGCTGAATTCAATGGTTCAATAAAATGTGAAGCAGCCGCTTCAGGGTGGGATTGTGGGTTTTCCTGCTCCCGCCCCCCCTCTCATTTCCCTTTTGATTGTGAGTTTTATTTTAAACGGTCAGACAGAAACTTAGAGAGAGAATTTCAATCCAGATTCACCCTGAGATAGAGAAACAGAGCAGAGATCAGGACAGGTTATCCAGAGACAGGAGCAGAGACGGGGTATTGGACAGATATAGATCTGGGGGAAGTGTGTAGGAGACGGAGAGGGAGAAACAGGGGGGGGGGGGGGGGGCGGAGAGAGGTGACTGACAGAAGTGGGAACTTCATTGGGGCCTCCTGTGTTTATTCACTGGCCTGTCTCTGGAGTAAAGCCCCCAGAATGCTTTGATGTGTTTAATAAATTCAATATCGGGACAGTCAGGAGGCAGTTGGAAGTTCATTGCATTTGAAACTTGTTCCCATTTTGTCAGGGTTTAATAATGAGGAGGTGAAAATGAATGTTTCCCCCACCGCCCCCAGTGAGATTGTGAATTTCAGCAAGTCCTGGGATCTTGCTGTGCCTTTTATTGTTTATAATCAGCTTTTGTTTTGTGTTTAATCAAATTTCACTTTATTTTCTCTTTCTCTCTTCCAAGGAGAATTCCTTTGGAAACTTTGGCGATGCAGAGAGCGAATAGTTTTGCCGTGAGGAATCCTCGGACAAGAGCTATAACCAGAGAGAAAAATATTAATAAAAGTCCCCGTGTCTTTGTCGTTCATTTTTATTCACAGATAGACTGGTGGGGCTTTTACACGGAGGGTTAGTGGTCTGTGTGTCAGGGGGAGGGGGCATTCCCAGTGATCCCTGCTCCAATGTAATCCCACAGATTTCAATCCCTCTCCCTGAAGCTCTGTCTGTGCAACTCCCCCATCCTCAGAACTGTTTCTCCACATCTTTCCAATCCCGGTCTCTCCCCATCCTTTATACCTCAGCCTCTCACAATGGCAGCATCTTTCCCTTTTTCTCTCCTTCTCTCTATCTTTCACTCTCTCTCTGAAACTTTGTCACTCTGTCTTGCCAAAGCCCCACTTTCTATTTATCTCGACATCTCACTTTGTATCTCAGCCTCTCCGTCTCTCTCTCTCTCTGTGGATCATTTTATCTCAATCACAGCAGCCTCCTCTCCGTCTCTCTCTCTCTATCTCTGCTCCCCCCTCTGTCTATCTCTGCTCCCTCTCTGTGACTCATTCTGTCTGAAGTACAGCAGCATTCTCTCTCACTCCCCATCTCTATATCTTTTCACAATAACTTCATTGCAGTGTTAATGTAAGCCTACTTGTGATTAACAAATAAAATTTTAACATTAACTCTGCTTTTATTTGTCTCTTATCTCTCTCTCTATCGCTTCCCTCTCTCTATCTGCTTCCCCCTCTCTCTGATCTCTGCTTCCTTCTCTGTGAATCAGTCTGAATTACAGTCGCATCCTCCCCATCTCTCTGATCTCTGCTTCCCCCTCTCTGTGAATCATTCTGTCTGAATTACAGCAGCATTCTCTCTATCTCCATATCTCTACTTCTCTGTCTCTTATATCTCTCTCTCTCTCTGCTCTCTCGTGGGGGACGGGCCAGATCACGGGTTTGCTGTTCACAAGCAGCAAGGGCCCAGGAACGCAGAGGGAGGGAATCGGGGGCAATTCAGAGGGATTCAGCACTGCTGAAAGGGCTGACCAGAGTCAGGGGTTATCAGAGAAAGGGGGCAATGGAGGAGGGGGGAGGGGGAATCAGACAGGGGGTCTGTTGTACAGGATGGGGGTGGGGGATGTTATAACACAGGCTGCTCAGTGTCAAGGGAATTAGTCATTTGAACGTTAATGTTTAAAATGGGCAGAGTTTCCACATCCAACTCCACCAGGAGCTGTTTACAGGGGGGTGGTGGACGGGGATGGACACGCGGAGGGGGGGGCGGGGGTACTAATTAGAAAGGGGGGGATCTGTCAGTCCAGAGGCTGTTCACAGGGAGGGAGTGGGAATTTGCCAGGTTGAGAGGGGCGGGGGGGGAAAGAGGGGAACTTAGAGGGATACGGGGCTCAGAGGGAAGGATCGGGAGATTTAGAGGGATTGTGAGGAGGGACGACAGATTTGGCTGGAGTGGGGGGGGGATTGAGGGGGATTAAAGGGGGAGAGTGGAGAGGGATGTAGGGGTAGACTCAGGGATTGTGGTCGGGAATTAGAGGGATTCAGGGGGATTTAAGGGTCTCATGGGGACTTTGGGATTTAGCGGGGCTGAGAGGGAGGGAATCGGGGGGAATTGAGGGGGATTTGGGAAGAGGGGGCTCAGAGGGGAATTTTTGGGGTTCTGAGGGATACAGGAGGGGTTGGGGGGTTTACGGGGATTAAAAGACATGGTTTGGTGCTCAGACAGATTGAAGGGGTGGGATTGGAGAGGGAGCAGGATTCGGGGGCAGAGGAATGTGGCGAGGGTGGGTGCGATCTCGGGAGACATTCAGGGGGGATTCCAGAGGAATCTCAGGGGCTTAGAATCTGGGGAGGGTCTGGATGGGGTAGGGAGTCAGAGGGAGATGGCGGGGGGGCGAGTCGGGGTGGAGGGAAAGGGATTGAGGGCGGGGTGGATTTATAGGGATTTGGGAGGGGGGAAATTCAGAGAGGGATTTAGGGTGGGGCCTTGCATCAGGGTTAGAATTGGGGGGGGTGTCGAGCAATTCGGAGTGGGGGGGTGACTCAGAGGGATTCAGGGGTGGGGAGGACTGAGGAAGGATTGGGTGGCTTGATTTTGGCAGGGGGGGCAAAGGGAGCCTTTGGGGGGGGGCTGAGGATTTGGGGCAGGAACTTGGAGGATTCAGGGGGCTGAGAGTCAGATTGGCAGTGGGTGTCAGAGAGATTGAGCGGGGGGAGGGGGTGCTTACAGAGTCGGATTGAAGCAGATCGGGCAGAGGGACAGGGAATCAGGTGGGGGAAAGGGGAGTTTTGGGGGGGAATTAGTGGAGATTGAGGGCAGCGGGTTGAGAAGGATTGGGAGTGGCTCAGAGGGCTTTGGCGGTGAGTTCCTGAGAGAGAGTGAGTGGGGGGGTGATTAGAGTGGGATTCGGGGGCGGGGCAATTCGGGGGCGGGCAATTCGGGGGCGGGGCAATTCGGGGGCGGGCAATTCGGGGGCGGGCAATCGGGGGCGGGCAATCGGGGGGGCGGGCAATCGGGGGGGGCAATCGGGGGGGGGGCACAGAGAGTGAGAAAAAGAGAGAGACACAGATTGATGGAGTTATAAAAGGTTTCCCTTTACCTGCACACAATTTAACTTGCTCCCAGTTGGTTTTTGGATTCTCTCCTCAACTTATTGTCCAAAGTGCATCACTTCACATTTCTCAGTGTTGAAGTTAACTGTCTGTCCGTTTCATTTCAATCTCCTCTGCACCCGCTCCCGAACACAAATAATTGTCTGGTAGAAAGTGAGAAGGAGCCTCGGCAGAGAGGTTGGGAAGGATTGAATGGGGAGAGGCAGAAACCCTCAACACATTTCAAAACTACACTGATTTCCACTTGAAGGAATAACTTCTCCACCCCAACACTATCCCATCATTCTCGATAAGCCCATGCTGCCCGTGTTCTGTGATAAATTACACGCAAGTGAAAAGATTATTTTAAATAGTGGGGTTACATTTGCCACCCCCCAATCTGTAGGAACTGCTCCAGAGTCTATAGAATTTTGGAAGATGACCAGCAATGCATCCAATATTTCCAGCGCCGCTTCCTTTAATACTCTGGGATGTAGATTATCAGGCCCTGGGGATTTGTCAGCCTTTAACCCCATTCATTCCCCCAGCACCCTTTTCTTACTAATACTGATTTCCTTCAATTCAATTCCGCACTCTCACTAAACCATTGGTTCCCTAACATTTCTGCCAGGTTATCTGTGCCTCTTTTGTGAAGACAGAACCAAAGTATACGTTCAATTCTTCTGCCATTTCTTTGCTCCCCATTATAATTTCCCCGGAGAGATGGAGAGAGGCAGAGTCACTGAGAGATAGGGATGAGATAGTAATGCAGAGAGTAACAGTGAGATATTCAGGTGGGCAAGCAGCTAATAGTGGGGTACAACAAGGATCACTCCAAAGCCACAGATATTGCCTCATGTTGCCGCTGTCGCCATTTACCTTAAATCAGCATCCTCTGCTTTCCAAGCGTTCCCCCAATGTGCCGATTA
Organism: Mustelus asterias; assembly: GCF_964213995.1. Taxonomy (NCBI): domain Eukaryota; kingdom Metazoa; phylum Chordata; class Chondrichthyes; order Carcharhiniformes; family Triakidae; genus Mustelus; species Mustelus asterias. The sequence goes on from NW_027590535.1 coordinate 95,105, forward strand.
TCTCAAAGCTGATCCTCTCAGTCCCGGGACATCACTGCAGGAGTTCCTCAGGGTGAGTGTCCGAGGCCCCAACCATCTTCAGCTGCTCCATCACTGACCTTCCCTCCATAGGTGAGATGTTCGCTGATGATCGCAGCATTCACAACTCCCCAGATTGCGAAATAGTCAATGCCGCAATACTGAGCAGGACAGGCAGCATCTGTGTAAAGAGAAGCAGATTCTGGGACTGGGGGACTGAGAGACAGGAAGATAGTGAAACACACACAAACTCACTGACAACAAACGCAGTGATGCACAGACACACACACACAGGTACACGCACAGTCTCACACACAGACACACACACACAGATCGAGAAAACTCCCACAGTCTCACTCACAATGTGAAACTATTAAAATTGGGGTTGGTCTGGGAGCCAGAATGAAAGGAAAACAGATATCGCAGGATGGTGGGACAGGAAGAGCTGGGGAAGGCCCATAGGCACGGTGGCACAGTGGTTAGCACTGCTGCCTCACAGTGCCAGGGGCCCGGGTTCAATTCTAGCCTTGGGTGACTGTGTAGAATTTGCACGTTCTCCCCGATTCTGCATGGGTTTCCTCCGGGTGCTCCGGTTTCCTCCCACAGTCCAAAGATGTCGAGGTTAGTTGGACTGGCCATGCTAAATTGCCCCTTAGTATCCAAAGATGTTTAGATGAGGTGGATTGGCCATGGTAAATGTGTGGGGCTTTGGGGAATGGGTAGCGGAAAGGGTTTGGCTCAGATCCTCTGTCAGAGATTCGGTGCAGACTCGATGGGCTCAATGGCCTCCTTCTGCACTGGGATTCTATGGTTCAACCAGTTTCCAATATTCTCCTGGAACAACTTGCATTTATATAGCACCTTGGACAGTATTATCCCAAGATGCTTCACAGGAGCCTGAATGTGAGAAATTTCACCCCGAGTCACAGGAGAGTGTAGGGTCACATGTCCCAAAGGTTTGGCCAGATGGTTTTTATGGACTATTTTAATTGGAGGAAAAGGAGGTGTTAAAATGGAGAAAACCAATCTGCTTCAGTAATGTCCTTTATGGAAGGAAATCTGCCGTCCTGACCTGGTCGGGCCTACATGTGACTCCAGCCTCACAGCAATGTGGTTTACTCTTAGAATCTGTTTGAAATGGCCTAGCAAGCCACTCAGTTCATGAGCAATTAGGGACGAGGAGTAAACGCTGGCAGAACCAGCCAAGCCCACATCCCATGGTTGTATTTGAGTAAAACGTTCAGGGAAGGAATTCCAGAGTTGGAGCCCACGCAGATGAAGACACAGCTCCCAATGGGGAAACGATTCAAATTGTGGATGGTCACGGAGCCAGAATGAAAGGAAAACAGATATGGGAGGATGGTGGGACTGGAGGAGGTGGATAACCAGCAAGAAACATTTCTCTCTCTCTGTGCTATCAGTTTCCATTATTCTCCTGACAACTTGGATCAAATTGTCCCTGACACTCCAAAATTCCTGGGAATACAGCCCTCGTTTGTGTCTCCATAGCTGCATATCTGTCACATTTAAAATACTGACTTTCCTTATTGAAGAGACAACTCTGTCAGAAATATCTCAGTGCTGCGTTCACACGAAATGGCCACTGGGAAGAAACGCCAAATGGCTGCCTGATATTTGTGGATATTTTTCACAGATATCCCAGAAAGGGAGAGATGGACAGAAGACACAGACACAGAGAGTGAGAAAAAGAGAGAGACACAGATTGATGGAGGTATAAAAGGTTTCCCTTTACCTGCACATGAATTAACTTGTTCCCAGTTGGTTTATGGATTCTCTCCTCAACTTATTGTCCAAAGTGCATCACTTCACATTTCTCAGTGTTGAAGTTAACTGTCTGTCCGTTTCATTTCAATCTCCTCTGCACCCGCTCTCGAACACAAATAATTGTCTGGTAGAAAGTGAGAAGGAACCTCGGCAGAGAGGTTGGGAAGGAATGAATGGGGAGAGGCAGAAACCCTCAACACATTTCAAAACTACACTGATTCCCACTTGAAGGAATAACTTCTCCACCCCAACACTATCCCGTCATTCTCGATAAGCCCATGCTGCCCGTGTTCTGTGATAAATTACACGCAAGTGAAAAGATTATTTTAAATAGTGGGGTTACATTTGCCACCCCCCAATCTGTAGGAACTGCTCCAGAGTCTATAGAATTTTGGAAGATGACCAGCAATGCATCCAATATTTCCAGCGCCGCTTCCTTTAATACTCTGGGATGTAGATTATCAGGCCCTGGGGATTTGTCAGCCTTTAACCCCATTCATTCCCCCAGCACCATTTTCTTACTAATACTGATTTCCTTCAATTCAATTCCACACTCTCACTAAACCATTGGTTCCCTAACATTTCTGCCAGGTTATCTGTGCCTCTTTTGTGAAGACAGAACCAAAGTATACGTTCAATTCTTCTGCCATTTCTTTGCTCCCCATTATAATTTCCGCGGAGAGATGGAGAGAGGCAGAGTCACTGAGAGATAGTGATGAGATAGTAATGCAGAGAGTAACAGTGAGATATTCAGGTGGGTAAGCAGCTAATAGTGGGGTACAACAAGGATCACTCCAAAGCCACAGATATTGCCTCATGTTGCCGCTGTCGCCATTTACCTTAAATCAGCAACCTCTGCTTTCCAAGCGTTCCCCCAATGTGCCGATTATCTCAAAGCTGATCCTCTCAGCCCCGGGACAGCACTGCAGGAGTTCCTCAGGGTGAGTGTCCGAGGCCCCAACCATCTTCAGCTGCTCCATCACTGACCTTCCCTCCATAGGTGAGATGTTCGCTGATGATCGCAGCATTCACAACTCCTCAGATTGTGAAATAGTCAATGCCGCAATACTGAGCAGGACAGGCAGCATCTGTGTAAAGAGAAGCAGATTCTGGGACTGGGGGACTGAGAGACAGGAAGATAGTGAAACACACACAAACTCACTGACAACAAACGCAGTGATGCACAGACACACACACACACAGATACACGCACAGTCTCACACACACACACAGATAGAGAACAGTCCCACAGTCTCACTCACAATATCCTAATCTCCCTGGCATTAAGGGGCAATTTATCACGGCCAATCAACCTAACGCGCGCATCTTTGGAGTGTGGGAGGAAACCGGAGCACCAGGAGGAAACCCATGCAGACACGGTTAGAACGTGCAAACTCCACACAGACAGTGACCTGAGACCAGAATTGAACCCGGGTCCGTTGCGCTGTGAGGCAGCAGAGCTAACCACTCTGACACCCATGTTGGCCTTCATTGCAAGAGGATTGGAGTAGAAGAGCAAGGATGTCTTACTGCAGCTGGACAGGGCCTCGGTGAGACCACACCTGGAGTCTTGTGTACAGTGTTCCTCTCCTTATCTGAGGAAGGATGTACCTGCCACAGAGGGAGAGCAGTGAATGTTCACCAGACTGATTCCTGGGATGGCAGCATTGATGTCTGAGGGGAGATTGGGTCGGCTGGGCCTGTATTCACTGGAATGTAGAAGAGTGAGCGGGGATCTAATTGAAGGGTATAAAATTCTGACAGTGCTGGACAGGCTGGATACAGGGATATTGTTTCCTCCGGCTGGGGGTGTCTGGAACAAGGGGTCACAGTCTCAGGATACGGGGGAGGCCATTTGGGACTGAGATGAGGGGAAACCTCTTCACTCAGAGGGTGGTGAACCTGTGGAATTCTCTCCCACAGAAAGCTGTGGAGACCAAGTCACTGAATATATTTAAGAAGGAAAGAGATAGATTTCTAGACTCTAAAGGTGTCGAGGTGTATGGGGAGAGTGCTGGTGTGTGGTATTGAGACAGAGGTTCGGCCATGATAGCGTTGAATGGTGGGTCAGGCTCGAAGGGCTGAATGGGCCTCCTCCTCCTCCTATTTTCTATGTTGATGTGACCGCCCCAAGTCTCTTTGGGCCTCCACTCTTTCCAGCCTTTCCCCATTCATAAAGCAATCTGTTCTATCCTTTTTAAAGTGGGTGACCACACAATTGTCTCCAATGAAATCCATCTTTCACTCTTTGAACCATTCAGTTAAGCCATTTTACTTTAGGGCAGCATGGTGGCACAGTGGTTCGTACTGCTGCCTCACAGCGCCAGGGACCCGGGTTCAATTCCAGCCTTGGGTGACTGTGTGGAGTTTGCACATTCTCCCCGTGTCTGCGTGGGTTTCCTCCGGGTGCTCTGGTTACCTTCCACACTCGCAAGATATATAGATTAGATGGATTAGCAATGGGGTTATGGGGATAGGGCTGGGGTGAGGGCCTGGGTAAGATACTCTGTCATCAAGTCTGTGCAGACTCAATGAGCTGAATGGCCTCTTATGCAGTGGAATACCTCTTTGCCATTTGAAGCTTCTGGCTGTAAGACTTAAAATGCTGCCTATTTCTGTGAAATGTAGCAAACTTTCAGTCTCATCACCGGGCGACGTGATGGCACAGTGGTTAGCACTGCTCCCCCACAGCATCAAGGATCCACGTTCAATTCCAGCCTCGGGTGACTGTCTGTGTGGAGTTTGTACGTTCTCCCAGTGTCTGCGTGGGTTTCCTCCGGGTGCTCCGGTTTCCTCCCACACTCCAAAGATGTGCGGGTGAGGTTAATTGGCCGTGCTCAATTGCCCCTTAGTGTTAGGGGGATTCAGGCCCGGGTGGTCTTGTTGTCGGGGGCAGGCTTGATGGACCAAAGGACCTCCTTCTGCACTTTAGGGATTCTATGATGAACGGCATGGTGGCACAGTGGTTAGCACAGCGCCAAGAACCCAGGTTCAATTCCAGCCTCAGCTCGCTGTCAGTGTAGAGTTCTCCCAGTGTCTGCGTGGGTTTCCTCCGGGTGCTCCAGTTTCCTCCCACAGTCCAAACATGTGCGGGTTAGGTGGATTGGCCATGAGAAATTGACCTTAGTGTCAGGGGATTAACAGGGTAAATATATGGGGTTACGGGAATCGGGCATGGGTGGGATTGTGGTCGATGCAGACTCGATGGGCCGAATGGTCTGCCCTTTAGGGATTCCATGATTCTAGGATCTCAAATCATTGATAAATACGATGAAACTGAGACAGACACGGGGGCTTTGCAGCAGCAGGCAGAATGGGAATCATTGCATCCTGCACCGAGTTTTATTACACAACCAATTTCAGAAAATTCACAACTCTAATTCACAACAGCAAAGTGTGGGATTGCAAACTTGGAATTATTAGCACAGGACTAAAGTTTAAAAGCTAAACACTGACATTCGGAAACAAGAGATGGCCTCACATCTTCAATTCTGTGATTGTCCCCCATCTCCTGCTCTGAATATTACAATATCTCTGCCCCCTTCATGCGTCTGCAGACTTTGAAAGTTACTCAGACATTGGTGAAACTAGTCTTTATCTCGGGGCATTTCCTGTGAAATATGCACCTTCTGCAACGAGACACAATCTAATTGACGCTTTCTGATACAATCTGAATCTCCTTTCAAACAACCTACTAACCCCACTGTGCAGGAATGTCACCTTTTGTCACATTCCCAAACACAATTGTTGACACTTTATCAGGCGGGTAAAGTAGATTCAACTGACAGATTCTGAGCACCAGGTTGAATCTTTAAGATGTAAAAATGAACTGAAATCCCAGGTCTCTCTGTTCCTGCATCCATTTTAACATTGACCCATTGATTTTAAATTGCTTCTCCTGTATAAAAATATCATCTATCAACCTCAGATTTAAACATTAATAAGCGACTGAGCATCAACTGCGAATTATAGAAGGTAGTTCCAAACTAATATCACAGCTGGTGTGGCAAAGTGTTTCTGAATTCCACTCCTACAAGTCTAAAATCCTCAACATTGTTTGAAATCCAATGTCCCCAAGTCCTGGACTCCCCAACCAGCAGGAAAAGTTGTTCTTTATCAGTCCTCTCCATTCCCCTTATTATCTTGAAGTGTTTGATCCAATCATCCCGTAGCCTAAATTCCAGCATTACAGAGTAACACTTCAACTACACTTTTCAACAAACAATCCCAAACCAAATACAGAACAGGGTTCATAGAATCCTGCAGTGCAGGAGGCCATTCGGCCCATCGAGTCTGCACTGACCACAATCCCACCCAGGCCCCATCCCTATAATCCCATACATTTACCTCAGCTAATCCTCCTGACACTAAGGGACAATTTAGCTTGGCCAATCCACCTAACCTGTACACCTGACAGAAGTCTGCCAGATTATGAGGGGCATGGACAGAGTGGATAGTCAGAAGATTTTTCCCAGGGTGGAAGAGTTATTGCTCGGGGGCAGAGGTTTAAGGTGCGAGGGGCAAGGTTTAAAGGAGATGTGGGAGGAAAGGTTTTTTACACAGAGGGTGGTGGATGCCTGGAACTCGTTGCCGGGGGATGGAGTGGAAACAGATACGGTAGTGACTTTTCAAGGGCGTCTTGACAAAGACATGAATAAGATGGGAATGGAGGGATATGGTCCCCGGAAGGGTAGGGGGTTTTAGTTCTGTCAGGCAGCATGGTCGGTGCAGGATTGGAGAGCCGAAAGACCTGTTCCCGTGCTGTAATTTTCTTTGTTCTATCTTTGGAGTGTGGGATGAAACCGGAGCACCCGGAGGAAACCCACACAAACACGGGAAGGACGTTCAAACTCCAGTCAGAAAGTGACCCATGCTGGGAATCGAAGGCGGGTCCCTGGCACTGTGAGGAAGCAGTGCTAACCCCTGCATCACTGTGCCACCCCCATATTGAAAACTTGGGTTCAAATTCAAGACAGCCGCAAATTCACTTTGAGTAAAGTTCCCTCTGCTGTGTCAAAGGAATTTTTAATTGAGGATTTTTATTTCTGGGAAAACTGAACTCACATTGAACAGCATCCCAGTGTGGGATTGAAACTCTAGTTTGTTTCAGTCCTGGGGAGAGAGATGGAGCGAGAGGGAGAGATACAGATACAGAGGCAGAGAGACACAGAAACAGGATGGGATTGTGCTGTACATGTTTCAGAGCTGACACTGAGACACACACGGGATGTACAATCGCAGACCAGAGTGAATCATTCTCTGTTACCTGCAGTGTCCTGGACATGGACAGAAGCTGACACTCTGACACACACAACAACAACTTGCATTTATATAGCACCTTGGACAGTATTATCCCAAGATGCTTCACAGGAGCCTTAATGTGAGAAATTTCACCCCGAGTCACAAGAGAGTTTAGGGTCACATGTCCCAAAGATGGTTTTTACGAACTATTTTAATTGGAGGAAAAGGAGGTGTTAAAATGGAGAAAACCAATCTGCTTCACTCATGTCCTTTATGGAAGGAAATCTGCCGTCCTTACCTGGTCGGGCCTACATGTGACTCCAGCCTCACAGCAATGTGGTTGACTCTTAGATGCTGTTTGAAATGGCCTAGCAAGCCACTCAGTTCATGAGCAATTAGGGACGAGGAGTAAACGCTGGCAGAACCAGCCAGGCCCACATCCCATGGATGCATTTGAGTAAAACGTTCAGGGAAGGAATTCCAGAGTTGGAGCCCACGCAGATGAAGACACAGCTCCCAATGGGGAAACGATTCAAATTGTGGATGGTCACGGAGCCAGAATGAAAGGAAAACAGATATGGGAGGATGGTGGGACTGGAGGAGGTGGATAACCAGCAAGAAACATTTCTCTCTCTCTGTGCTATCAGTTTCCATTATTCTCCTGACAACTTGGATCAAATTGTCCCTGACACTCCAAAATTCCCGGGAATACAGCCCTCGTTTGTGTCTCCATAGCTGCGTATCTGTCACATTTAAAATACTAACGTTACTTTGGTGAAGAGACAACTCTGTCAGAAATATCTCAGTGCTGCGTTCACACAAAATGGCCACTGGGAAGAAACGCCAAATGGCTGCCTGATATTTGTGGATATTTTTCGCAGATATTCCAGAAAGGGAGAGATGGACAGAAGACACAGACACAGAGAGTGAGAAAAAGAGAGAGACACAGATTGATGGAGGTATAAAAGGTTTCCCTTTACCTGCACACAATTTAACTTGCTCCCAGTTGGTTTTTGGATTCTCTCCTCAACTTATTGTCCAAAGTGCATCACTTCACATTTCTCAGTGTTGAAGTTAACTGTCTGTCCGTTTCATTTCAATCTCCTCTGCACCCGCTCCCGAACAGAAATAATTGTCTGGTAGAAAGTGAGAAGGAGCCTCGACAGAGAGGTTGGGAAGGATTGAATGGGGAGAGGCAGAAACCCTCAACACATTTCAAAACTACACTGATTTCCACTTGAAGGAATAACTTCTCCACCCCAACACTATCCCATCATTCTTGATAAGCCCATGCTGCCCGTGTTCTGTGATAAATTACACGCAAGTGAAAAGATTATTTTAAATAGTGGGGTTACATTTGCCACCCCCCAATCTGTAGGAACTGCTCCAGAGTCTATAGAATTTTGGAAGATGACCAGCAATGCATCCAATATTTCCAGCGCCGCTTCCTTTAATACTCTGGGATGTAGATTATCAGGCCCTGGGGATTTGTCAGCCTTTAACCCCATTCATTCCCCCAGCACCCTTTTCTTACTAATCCTGATTTCCTTCAATTCAATTCCGCACTCTCACTAAACCATTGGTTCCCTAACATTTCTGCCAGGTTATCTGTGCCTCTTTTGTGAAGACAGAACCAAAGTATACGTTCAATTCTTCTGCCATTTCTTTGCTCCCCATTATAATTTCCCCGGAGAGATGGAGAGAGGCAGAGTCACTGAGAGATAGGGATGAGATAGTAATGCAGAGAGTAACAGTGAGATATTCAGGTGGGCAAGCAGCTAATAGTGGGGTACAACAAGGATCACTCCAAAGCCACAGATATTGCCTCATGTTGCCGCTGTCGCCATTTACCTTCAATCAGCATCCTCTGCTTTCCAAGCGTTCCCCCAATGTGCCGATTATCTCAAAGCTGATCCTCTCAGTCCCGGGACATCACTGCAGGAGTTCCTCAGGGTGAGTGTCCGAGGCCCCAACCATCTTCAGCTGCTCCATCACTGACCTTCCCTCCATAGGTGAGATGTTCGCTGATGATCGCAGCATTCACAACTCCCCAGATTGCGAAATAGTCAATGCCGCAATACTGAGCAGGACAGGCAGCATCTGTGTAAAGAGAAGCAGATTCTGGGACTGGGGGACTGAGAGACAGGAAGATAGTGAAACACACACAAACTCACTGACAACAAACGCAGTGATGCACAGACACACACACACAGGTACACGCACAGTCTCACACACAGACACACACACACAGATCGAGAAAACTCCCACAGTCTCACTCACAATGTGAAACTATTAAAATTGGGGTTGGTCTGGGAGCCAGAATGAAAGGAAAACAGATATCGCAGGATGGTGGGACAGGAAGAGCTGGGGAAGGCCCATAGGCACGGTGGCACAGTGGTTAGCACTGCTGCCTCACAGTGCCAGGGGCCCGGGTTCAATTCTAGCCTTGGGTGACTGTGTAGAATTTGCACGTTCTCCCCGATTCTGCATGGGTTTCCTCCGGGTGCTCCGGTTTCCTCCCACAGTCCAAAGATGTCGAGGTTAGTTGGACTGGCCATGCTAAATTGCCCCTTAGTATCCAAAGATGTTTAGATGAGGTGGATTGGCCATGGTAAATGTGTGGGGCTTTGGGGAATGGGTAGCGGAAAGGGTTTGGCTCAGATCCTCTGTCAGAGATTCGGTGCAGACTCGATGGGCTCAATGGCCTCCTTCTGCACTGGGATTCTATGGTTCAACCAGTTTCCAATATTCTCCTGGAACAACTTGCATTTATATAGCACCTTGGACAGTATTATCCCAAGATGCTTCACAGGAGCCTGAATGTGAGAAATTTCACCCCGAGTCACAGGAGAGTGTAGGGTCACATGTCCCAAAGGTTTGGCCAGATGGTTTTTATGGACTATTTTAATTGGAGGAAAAGGAGGTGTTAAAATGGAGAAAACCAATCTGCTTCAGTAATGTCCTTTATGGAAGGAAATCTGCCGTCCTGACCTGGTCGGGCCTACATGTGACTCCAGCCTCACAGCAATGTGGTTTACTCTTAGAATCTGTTTGAAATGGCCTAGCAAGCCACTCAGTTCATGAGCAATTAGGGACGAGGAGTAAACGCTGGCAGAACCAGCCAGGCCCACATCCCATGGTTGTATTTGAGTAAAACGTTCAGGGAAGGAATTCCAGAGTTGGAGCCCACGCAGATGAAGACACAGCTCCCAATGGGGAAACGATTCAAATTGTGGATGGTCACGGAGCCAGAATGAAAGGAAAACAGATATGGGAGGATGGTGGGACTGGAGGAGGTGGATAACCAGCAAGAAACATTTCTCTCTCTCTGTGCTATCAGTTTCCATTATTCTCCTGACAACTTGGATCAAATTGTCCCTGACACTCCAAAATTCCTGGGAATACAGCCCTCGTTTGTGTCTCCATAGCTGCATATCTGTCACATTTAAAATACTAACTTTCCTTATTGAAGAGACAACTCTGTCAGAAATATCTCAGTGCTGCGTTCACACGAAATGGCCACTGGGAAGAAACGCCAAATGGCTGCCTGATATTTGTGGATATTTTTCACAGATATCCCAGAAAGGGAGAGATGGACAGAAGACACAGACACAGAGAGTGAGAAAAAGAGAGAGACACAGATTGATGGAGGTATAAAAGGTTTCCCTTTACCTGCACATGAATTAACTTGTTCCCAGTTGGTTTATGGATTCTCTCCTCAACTTATTGTCCAAAGTGCATCACTTCACATTTCTCAGTGTTGAAGTTAACTGTCTGTCCGTTTCATTTCAATCTCCTCTGCACCCGCTCCCGAACACAAATAATTGTCTGGTAGAAAGTGAGAAGGAGCCTCGATAGAGAGGTTGGGAAGGAATGAATGGGGAGAGGCAGAAACCCTCAACACATTTCAAAACTACACTGATTCCCACTTGAAGGAATAACTTCTCCACCCCAACACTATCCCATCATTCTCGATAAGCCCATGCTGCCCGTGTTCTGTGATAAATTACACGCAAGTGAAAAGATGATTTTAAATAGTGGGGTTACATTTGCCACCCCCCAATCTGCAGGAACTGCTCCAGAGTCTATAGAATTTTGGAAGATGACCAGCAATGCATCCAATATTTCCAGCGCCGCTTCCTTTAATACTCTGGGATGTAGATTATCAGGCCCTGGGGATTTGTCAGCCTTTAACCCCATTCATTCCCCCAGCACCATTTTCTTACTAATACTGATTTCCTTCAATTCAATTCCACACTCTCACTAAACCATTGGTTCCCTAACATTTCTGCCAGGTTATCTGTGCCTCTTTTGTGAAGACAGAACCAAAGTATGTGTTCAATTCTGCTGCCATTTCTTTGCTCCCCATTATAATTTCCCCGGAGAGATGGAGAGAGGCAGAGTCACTGAGAGATAGGGATGAGATAGTAATGCAGAGAGTAACAGTGAGATATTCAGGAGGGCAAGCAGCTAATAGTGGGGTACAACAAGGATCACTCCAAAGCCACAGATATTGCCTCATGTTGCCGCTGTCGCCATTTACCTTAAATCAGCATCCTCTGCTTTCCAAGCTTTCCGCCAATGTGCCGATTATCTCAAAGCCGATCCTCTCAGTCCCGGGACATCACTGCAGGACTTCCTCAGGGTGAGTGTCCGAGGCCCCAACCATCTTCAGCTGCTCCATCACTGACCTTCCCTCCATTGGTGAGATGTTCGCTGATGATCGCAGCATTCACAACTCCTCAGATTGTGAAATAGTCAATGCCGGAATACTGAGCAGGACAGGCAGCATCTGTGTGAATAGAAGCAGATTCTGGGACTGGGGGACTGAGAGACAGGAAGATAGTGAAACACACACAAACTCACTGACAACAAACACAGTGATGCACACACACACACACACACACACAGGTACACGCACAGTCTCACACGCAGACACACACAAATAGAGAACACTCCCACAGTCTCACTCACAATATTCTAATCTCCCTGGCATTAAGGGGCAATTCATCACGGCCAATCAACCTAATGCGCGCATCTTTGGAGTGTGGGAGGAAACCGGAGTACCAGGAGGAAACCCATGCAGACACGGGGAGAACGTGCAAACTCCACACAGACAGTGACCTGAGACCAGAATTGAACCCAGGTCCGTTGCACTGTGAGGCAGCAGAGCTAACCACTGTGACACCCATGTTGGCCTTCATTGCAAGAGGATTGGAGTAGAAGAGCAAGGATGTCTTACTGCAGCTGGACAGAGCCTCGGTGAGACCACACCTGGAGTCTTGTGTGCAGTGTTCCTCTCCTTATCTGAGGAAGGATGTACTTGCCACAGAGGGAGAGCAGTGAATGTTCACCAGACTGATTTCTGGGATGGCAGCATTGATGTCTGAGGGGAGATTGGGTCGGCTGGGCCTGTATTCACTGGAATGTAGAAGAGTGAGCGGGGATCTAATTGAAAGGTATAAAATTCTGACAGTGCTGGACAGGCTGGATACAGGGATATTGTTTCCTCCGGCTGGGGGTGTCTGGAACAAGGGGTCACAGTCTCAGGATACGGGGGAGGCCATTTGGGACTGAGATGAGGGGAAACCTCTTCACTCAGAGGGTGGTGAACCTGTGGAATTCTCTCCCACAGAAAGCTGTGGAGACCAAGTCACTGAATATATTTAAGAAGGAAAGAGATAGATTTCTAGACTCTAAAGGTGTCCAGGTGTCTGGGGAGAGCGCTGGTGTATGGCATTGAGACAGAGGATCGGCCATGATAGTGTTGAATGGTGGGTCAGGCTCGAAGGGCTGAATGGCCTCCTCCTCCTCCTATTTTCTATGTTGATGTGACCGCCCCAAGTCTCTTTGGGCCTCCACTCTTTCCAGCCTTTCCCCATTCATAAAGCAATCTGTTCTATCCTTTTTAAAGTGGGTGACCACACAATTGTCTCCAATGAAATCCATCTTTCACTCTTTGAACCATTCAGTTAAGACATTTTACTTTAGGGCGGCACGATGGCTCAGTGGTTCGTACTGCTGCCTCACAGCGCCAGGGACCCGGGTTCAATTCCAGCCTCGGGTGACTGTGTGGAGTTTGCACATTCTCCCCGTGTCTGCGTGGGTTTCCTCCGGGAGCTCTGGTTACCTTCCACACTCGCAAGATATATAGATTAGATGGATTAGCAATGGGGTTATGGGGATAGGGCTGGGGTGAGGGCCTGGGTAAGATACTCTGTCATCAAGTCTGTGCAGACTCAATGAGCTGAATGGCCTCTTATGCAGTGGAATACCTCTTTGCCATTTGAAGCTTCTCGCTATAAGACTTAAAATGCTGCCTATTTCTGTGAAATGTAGCAAACTTTCTGTCTCATCACCGGGCGACATGATGGCACAGTGGTTAGCACTGCTCCCCCACAGCACCAAGGACCCACGTTCAATTCCAGCCTCGGGTGACTGTCTGTGTGGAGTTTGTACGTTCTCCCAGTGTCTGCGTGGGTTTCCTCCGGGTGCTCCGGTTTCCTCCCACACTCTAAAGATGTGCGGGTGAGGTTAATTGGCCGTGCTCAATTGCCCCTTATTGTTAGGGGGATTCAGGCCCGGGTGGTCTTGTTGTTGGGGGCAGGCTTGATGGGCCAAAGGACCTCCTTCTGCACTTTAGGGAATCTATGATGAACGGCATGGTGGCACAGTGGTTAGCACAGCGCCAAGAACCCAGGTTCAATTCCAGCCTCAGCTCGCTGTCAGTGTAGAGTTCTCCCAGTGTCTGCGTGGGTTTCCTCCGGGTGCTCCAGTTTCCTCCCACAGTCCAAACATGTGCGGGTTAGGTGGATTGGCCATGATAAATTGACCTTAGTGTCAGGGGATTAACAGGGTAAATATATGGGGTTACGGGAATCGGGCCTGGGTGGGATTGTGGTCGATGCAGACTCGATGGGCCGAATGGTCTGCCCTTCAGTGATTCTATGATTCTAGGATCTCAAATCATTGATAAATACGATGAAACTGAGACAGACACGGGGGCTTTGCAGCAGCAGGCAGAATGGGAATCATTGCATCCTCCAGGGTGTTTCATTACACAACCAATTTCAGAAAATTCACAACTCTAATTCACAACAGCAAAGTGTGGGAATGCAAACTTGGAATTATTAGCACAGGACTAAAGTTTAAAAGCTAAACACTGACATTCAGAAACAGGAGCTGGCCTCACATCTTCAATTCTGTGATTGTCCCCCATCTCCTGCTCTGAATATTACAATATCTCTGCCCCCTTCATGCGTCTGCAGACTTTGAAAGTTACTCAGACATCGGTGAAACTAGTCTTTATCTCGGGGCATTTCCTGTGAAATATGCACCTTCTGCAACGAGACACAATCTAATTGACGCTTTCTGATACAATCTGAATCTCCTTTCAAACAACCTCCCAACCCCACTGTGCAGGAATGTCACCTTTTGTCACATTCCCCAACACAATTGTTGACACTTTACCAGGCAGGAAAAGTAGATTCAACTGACAGATTCTGAGCCCCAGGTTGAATCTTTAAGATGTAAAAATGAACTGAAAGCCCAGGTCTCTCTGTTCCTGCATCCATTTTAACATTGACCCATTGATTTTAAATTGCTTCTCCTGTATAAAAATATCACCTATCAACCTCAGATTTAAACATTAATAAGCGACTGAGCATCAACTGCGAATTATAGAAGGTAGTTCCAAACTAATATCACAGCTGGTGTGGCAAAGTGTTTCTGAATTCCACTCCTACAAGTCTAAAATCCTCAACATTGTTTGAAATCCAATGTCCCCAAGTCCTGGACTCCCCAACCAGCAGGAAAAGTTGTTCTTTATCAGTCCTCTCCATTCCCCTTATTATCTTGAAGTGTTTGATCCAAGCATCCCGTAGCCTAAATTCCAGCATTCCAGAGTAACACTTCAACTACACTTTTCAACAAACAATCCCAAACCAAATACAGAACAGGGCTCATAGAATCCTGCAGTGCAGGAGGCCATTCGGCCCATCGAGTCTGCACTGACCACAATCCCACCCAGGCCCCATCCCTATAATCCCATACATTTATCTCAGCTAATCCTCCTGACACTAAGGGACAATTTAGCTTGGCCAATCCACCTTACCTGTACACCTGATAGGAGTCTGCCAGATTATGAGTGGCATGAACAGAGTGGATAGTCAGAAGATTTTTCCCAGGGTGGAAGAGTTATTACTCGGGGGCAGAGGTTTAAGGTGCGAGGGGCAAGGTTTAAAGGAGATGTGGGAGGAAAGTTTTTTTACACAGAGGGTGGTGGGTGCCTGGAACTCGTTGCCAGGGGAGGGAGTGGAAACGGATACGATAGTAACTTTTCAAGGGCGTCTTGACAAAGACATGAATAAGATGGGAATGGAGGGATATGGTCCCCGGAAGGGTAGGGGGTTTTAGTTCAGTCAGGCAGCATGGTCGGTGCAGGCTTGGAGAGCCGAAAGACCTGTTCCCGTGCTGTAATTTTCTTTGTTCTATCTTTGGAGTGTGGGATGAAACCGGAGCACCCGGAGGAAACCCACACAAACACGGGAAGGACGTTCAAACTCCAGTCAGAAAGTGACCCATGCTGGGAATCGAAGGCAGGTCCCTGGCACTGTGAGGAAGCAGTGCTAACCCCTGCATCACTATGCCACCCCCATATTGAAAACTTGGGTTCAAATTCAAGACAGCCGCAAATTCACTTTGAGAAAAGTTCCCTCTGCTGTGTCAAAGGAATTTTTTATTGAGGATTTTTATTTCTGGGAAAACTGAACTCACATTGAACAGCATCCCAGTGTGGGATTGAAGCTCTCGTTTCTTTCAGTCATGGGGAGAGAGATGCAGCGAGAGGGAGAGATACAGATACAGAGGCAGAGAGACACAGAAACAGGATGGGATAGTGCTGTACATGTTTCAGAGCTGACACTGAGACACACACGACATGTACGATCGCAGACCAGAGTGAATCATTCTCTGTTACCTGCAGTGTCCTGGACATGGACAGAAGCTGACACTCAGACACACACAACAACAACTTGCATTTATATAGCACCTTGGACAGTATTATCCCAAGATGCTTCACAGGAGCCTTTTTGTGAGAAATTTGACCCCGAGTCACAGGAGAGTTTAGGGTCACATGTCCCAAAGGTTTGGCCAGATGGTTTTTATGGACTATTTTAATTGGAGGAAAAGGAGGTATGAAAATGGAGAAAACCAATCTGCCTCACTAATGTTCTTTATGGAAGGAAATCTGCCGTCCTTACCTGGTCGGGCCTACATGTGACTCCAGCCTCACAGCAATGTGGTTGACTCTTAGATGCTGTTTGAAATGGCCTAGCAAGCCACTCAGTTCATGAGCAATTAGGGACGAGGAGTAAACGCTGGCAGAACCAGCCAGGCCCACATCCCATGGATGTATTTGAGTAAAACGTTCAGGGAAGGAATTCCAGAGTTGGAGCCCACGCAGATGAAGACACAGCTCCCAATGGGGAAACGATTCAAATTGTGGATGGTCAGGGAGCCAGAATGAAAGGAAAACAGATATGGGAGGATGGTTGGACTGGAGGAGGTGGATAACCAGCAAGAAACATTTCTCTATCTCTGTGCTATCAGTTTCCATTATTCTCCTGACAACTTGGATCAAATTGTCCCTGACACTCCAAAATTCCCGGGAATACGGCCCTCGTTTGTGTCTCCATAGCTGCGTATCTGTCACATTTAAAATACTAACGTTACTTTAGTGAAGAGACAACTCTGTCAGAAATATCTCAGTGCTGCGTTCACACAAAATGGCCCCTGGGAAGAAACGCCAAATGGCTGCCTGATATTTGAGGATATTTTTCAGAGATTCCCAGAAAGGGAGAGATGGACAGAAGACACAGACACAGAGAGTGAGAAAAAGAGAGAGACACAGATTGATGGAGGTATAAAAGGTTTCCCTTTACCTGCACATGATTTAACTTGTTCCCAGTTGGTTTATGGATTCTCTCCTCAACTTATTGTCCAAAGTGCATCACTTCACATTTCTCAGTGTTGAAGTTAACTGTCTGTCCGTTTCATTTCAATCTCCTCTGCACCCGCTCCCGAACACAAATAATTGTCTGGTAGAAAGTGAGAAGGAGCCTCGGCAGAGAGGTTGGGAAGGAATGAATGGAGAGAGGCAGAAACCCTCAACACATTTCAAAACGACACTGATTTCCACTTGAAGGAATAACTTCTCCACCCCAACACTATCCCGTCATTCTCGATAAGCCCATGCTGCCCGTGTTCTGTGATAAATTACACGCAAGTGAACAGATTATTTTAAACAGTGGGGTTACATTTGCCACCCCCCAATCTGTAGGAACTGCTCCAGAGTCTATAGAATTTTGGAAGATGACCAGCAATGCATCCAATATTTCCAGCGCCGCTTCCTTTAATACTCTGGGATGTAGATTATCAGGCCCTGGGGATTTGTCAGCCTTTAACCCCATTCATTCCCCCAGCACCATTTTCTTACTAATACTGATTTCCTTCAATTCAATTCCACACTCTCACTAAACCATTGGTTCCCTAACATTTCTGCCAGGTTATCTGTGCCTCTTTTGTGAAGACAGAACCAAAGTATACGTTCAATTCTTCTGCCATTTCTTTGCTCCCCATTATAATTTCCCCGGAGAGATGGAGAGAGGCAGAGTCACTGAGAGATAGGGATGAGATAGTAATGCAGAGAGTAACAGTGAGATATTCAGGTGGGCAAGCAGCTAATAGTGGGGTACAACAAGGATCACTCCAAAGGCACAGATATTGCCTCATGTTGCCGCTGTCGCCATTTACCTTAAATCAGCATCCTCTGCTTTCCAAGCTTTCCCCCAATGTGCCGATTATCTCAAAGCCGATCCTCTCAGTCCCGGGACATCACTGCAGGAGTTCCTCAGGGTGAGTGTCCGAGGCCCCAACCATCTTCAGCTGCTCCATCACTGACCTTCCCTCCATAGGTGAGATGTTCGCTGATGATCGCAGCATTCACAACTCCTCAGATTGTGAAATAGTCAATGCCGGAATACTGAGCAGGACAGGCAGCATCTGTGTAAAGAGAAGCAGATTCTGGGACTGGGGGACTGAGAGACAGGAAGATAGTGAAACACACACAAACGCAGTGATGCACACACATAGATACACGCAAAGTCTCACACACACACAGATAGAGAACAGTCCCACAGTCTCACTCACAATATCCTAATCCTCCTGGCATTAAGGGGCAATTTATCACGGCCAATCAACCTAACGCACGCATCTTTGGAGTGTGGGAGGAAACCGGAGCACCCGGAGGAAACCCACGCAGACACGGGGAGAACGTGCAAACTCCACACAGACAGTGACCCGAGACCAAAATTGAACCCGGGTCCGTTGCACTGTGAGGCAGCAGAGCTAACCATTGTGACACCCATGTTGGCCTTCATTGCAAGAGGATTATCATAGCGCGCAAGAAACAAGACTTTTCACTGTATACTAATATGATAATAATAAATCAAATCAAAATAATTAATCAAGTCAAAGTATTTACCCTGCTAATCCCCCTAAGACTATGGGGAAAGTTAGCATGGCCAATCCACCGAACCCGCACATCTTTGGGCTGAGAGAAGGAAGAGCGGCACTCGGAGGAAACCAATGCAGATAGTGACCCGAGGCTGGATATGAACTTGTGTCCCTGGTGCTGTGATACAGCAGTGCTAACCACTGGTGCCACCGTGCTGCCCGCTCCTGTTTGGGAGCTTCACCAGGTTGACACCTCATTTTTAAGGGATGCCAGGTTGACCCCGTGGCTTGATGGTATGGTTGAGTGGGGAATGAATCATTCTCTGTTACCTGCAGTGTCCTGGACATTGAGAGAAACTGACACTCAGACACATAAAACAACAACCTGCATTGATATAGCACCTTGAACAGAAACGTCCTCAGATGCTTCACAGGAGCCTGGAGTGAAAAATTAGAAGCCGAGTCACAGGCGAGTTTAGGGACAAAAGAATTGCCCCAAAGATCTGGTCAAAAAGGGGTTGTTATTAGGAAGTGTCTGAATGGTGGAAAGGGAGGTATGAAGACAGAGAGTTTTGGGAAGGAATTCCAGAGTTGGAGCCACACAGTGAACTGCAGACCCCAATGGTGAAAGGATTAAAATGGGGAATGGTCAGGGAGCCAGGATTAAAGGAAAACAGATATCAGAGGATGGTGGGACTGGGGGAGAGAGGGAGGGCTCATTTACAGAAGACAGTACCAAACTTTAACCACATCTCGTGTGAAGAAGTGCTTCCTAATTTAGAATTGAAAGAAGTTTAGAAGTTTATGTATTAGTGTCACAAGTCGGCTTACATTAACACGGTAATGAAGTTACTGTGAAAATCCCTTAGTCACCAACCTCCGGCGCCTGTTCGGGTAACACTGAGGGAGAATTTAGCATGGCCAATGCACCCGAAACAGCACGTCTTTCAGACTGAGGGAGGAAACCGGAGCATCCGGAGGAAACCCACGCAGACACAGGGAGAACATGCGGACTCCGCACAGACAGGAATAAATGAATCTTTTTCTAAGTAACAGGCAGTGACGAGTGGGGTCCCGCAGGGGTCAGTTCTTGGGTCCCAGCTATTCACAAAACACATCAGTGATTTGGATGAGGGAACCAAACGTAATATTCTCAAGTTTGCTGATGAGATGAAACTTGGTGGGAATGTGAGTGATGGGGAGGATGTTAAGAGGCTTCAGGGTGATTTAGACAAGTTGAGTGAGTGGGGAAATACATGGCAGATGCAGAATAATGTGGATAAATGTGACGTTATCCACTTTGGACGGAGGAAGAGAATGGCAGAGTATTAGTTGAATGGTGATAGATTGGGAAATGTTGTACAAAGGGACCTGGGTATCTGAGAACACCAGTCACTGAAAGCAAGCATGCAGCTACAGCAAGCAGTTAGGACGACCAATGGGATGTTGTCCTTCATTGCAAGAGGATTGGAGTAGAAGAGCAAGGATGTCTTACTGCAGCTGGACAGAGCCTCGGTGAGACCACACCTGGAGTCTTGTGTACAGTGTTCCTCTCCTTATCTGAGGAAGGATGTACTTGCCACAGAGGGAGAGCAGTGAATGTTCACCAGACTGATTCCTGGGATGGCAGCATTGATGTCTGAGGGGGGATTGGGTCGGCTGGGCCTGTATTCACTGGAATGTAGAAGAGTGAGCGGGGATCTAATTGAAAGGTATAAAATTCTGACAGTGCCGGAAAGGCTGGATACAGGGATATTGTTTCCTCCGGCTGGGGGTGTCTGGAACAAGGGGTCACAGTCTCAGGATACGGGGGAGGCCATTTGGGACTGAGATGAGAGGAAACCTCTTCACTCAGAGGGTGGTGAACCTGTGGGATTCTCTCCCACAGAAAGCTGTGGAGACCAAGTCACTGAATATATTTAACAAGGAAAGAGATAGAATTCTACACTCTAAAGGTGTCGAGGTGTATGGGGAGACCGCTGGGGTATGGCATTGAGACAGAGGATCGGCCATGATAGTGTTGAATGGTGGGTCAGGCTCGAAGGGCTGAATGGCCTCTTCCTCCTCCTATTTTCTATGTTGATGTGACCGCCCCAAGTCTCTTTGGGCCTCCACTCTTTCCAGCCTTTCCCCATTCATAAAGCAATCTGTTCTATCCTTTTTAAAGTGGGTGACCACACAATTGTCTCCAATGAAATCCATCTTTCACTCTTTGAACCATTCAGTTAAGACATTTTACTTTAGGGCGGCACGGTGGCACAGTGGTTCGTACTGCTGCCTCACAGCGCCAGGGACCCGGGTTCAATGCCAGCCTCGGGTGACTGTGTGGAGTTTGCACATTCTCCCCGTGTCTGCGTGGGTTTCCTCCGGGTGCTCTGGTTACCTTCCACACTCGCAAGATATATAGATTAGATGGATTAACAATGGGGTTATGGGGATAGGGCTGGGGTGAGGGCCTGGGGAAGATACTCTGTCATCAAGTCTGTGCAGACTCAATGAGCTGAATGGCCTCTTATGCAGTGGAATACCTCTTTGCCATTTGAAGCTTCTGGCTATAAGACTTAAAATGCTGCCTATTTCTGTGAAATGTAGCAACTTTCTGTCTCATCACCGGGTGACATGATGGCACAGTGGTTAGCACTGCTCCCCCACAGCACCAAGGACCCACGTTCAATTCCAGCCTCGGGTGACTGTCTGTGTGGAGTTTGTACGTTCTCCCAGTGTCTGCGTGGGTTTCCTCCGGGTGCTCTGGTTTCCTCCCACACTCCAAAGATGTGCGGGTTAGGTTAATTGGCCGTGCTCAATTGCCCCTTAGTGTTAGGGGGATTCAGGCCCGGGTGGTCTTGTTGTCGGGGGCAGGCTTGATGGACCAAAGGACCTCCTTCTGCACTTTAGGGATTCTATGATGAACGGCATGGTGGCACAGTGGTTAGCACAGCGCCAAGAACCCAGGTTCAATTCCAGCCTCAGCTCGCTGTCAGTGTAGAGTTCTCCCAGTGTCTGCATGGGTTTCCTCCGGGTGCTCCAGTTTCCTCCCACAGTCCAAACATGTGCGGGTAAGGTGGATTGGCCATGATAAATTGACCTTAGTGTCAGGGGATTAACAGGGTAAATATATGGGGTTACGGGAATCGGGCCTGGGTGGGATTGTGGTCGATGCAGACTCGATGGGCCGAATGGTCTGCCCTTTAGGGATTCTATGATTCTAGGATCTCAAATCATTGATAACTACGATGAAACTGAGACAGACACGGGGGCTTTGCAGCAGCAGACAGAATGGGAATCATTGCATCCTGCATGGAGTTTTATTACACAACCAATTTCAGAAAATTCACAACTCTAATTCACAACAGCAAAGTGTGGGATTGCAAACTTGGAATTATTAGCCCAGGACTAAAGTTTAAAAGCTAAACACTGACATTCGGAAACAAGAGATGGCCTCACACCTTCAATTCTGTGATTGTCCCCCATCTCCTGCTCTGAATATTACAATATCTCTGCCCCCTTCCTGCGTCTGCAGACTTTGAAAGTTACTCAGACATCGGTGAAACTAATCTTTATCTCGGGGCATTTCCTGTGAAATATGCACCTTCTGCAACGAGACACAATCTAATTGACGCTTTCTGATACAATCTGAATCTCCTTTCAAACAACCTCCCAACCCCACTGTGCAGGAATGTCACCTTTTGTCACATTCCCCAACACAATTGTTGACACTTTATCAGGTGGGAAAAGTAGATTCAACTGACAGATTCTGAGCACCAGGTTGAATCTTTAAGATGTAAAAATGAACTGAAATCCCAGGTCTCTCTGTTCCTGCATCCATTTTAACATTGACCCATTGATTTTAAATTGCTTCTCCTGTATAAAAATATCATCTATCAACCTCAGATTTAAACATGAATAAGCGACTGAGCATCAACTGCGAATTGTAGAAGGTAGTTCCAAACTAATATCACAGCTGGTGTGGCAAAGTGTTTCTGAATTCCACTCCTGCAAGTCTAAAATCCTCAACATTGTTTGAAATCCAATGTCCCCAAGTCCTGGACTCCCCAACCAGCAGGAAAAGTTGTTCTTTATCAATCCTCTCCATTCCCCTTATTATCTTGAAGTTTTTGATCCAATCATCCCGTAGCCTAAATTCCAGCATTACAGAGTAACACTTCAACTACACTTTTCAACAAACAATCCCAAACCAAATACAGAACAGGGTTCATAGAATCCTGCAGTGCAGGAGGCCATTCGGCCCATCGAGTCTGCACTGACCACAATCCCACCCAGGCCCCATCCCTATAATCCCATACATTTACCTCAGCTAATCCTCCTGACACTAAGGGACAATTTAGCTTGGCCAATCCACCTAACCTGTACACCTGATAGAAGTCTGCCAGATTATGAGGGGCATGAACAGAGTGGACAGTCAGAAGCTTTTTCCCAGGGTGGAAGAGTTATTACTCGGGGGCAGAGGTTTAAGGTGCGAGGGGCAAGGTTTAAAGGAGATGTGGGAGGAAAGTTGTGTTACACAGAGGGTGGTGGGTGCCTGGAACTCGCGGCCGGGGGAGGGAGTGGAAACGGATACGATAGTAACTTTTCAAGGGCGTCTTGACAAAGACATGAATAAGATGGGAATGGATGGATATGGTCCCCGGAAGGGTAGGGGGTTTTAGTTCAGTCAGGCAGCATGGTCGGTGCAGGATTGGAGAGCCGAAAGACCTGTTCCCGTGCTGTAATTTTCTTTGTTCTATCTTTGGAGTGTGGGATGAAACCGGAGCACCCGGAGGAAACCCACACAAACACGGGAAGGACGTTCAAACTCCAGTCAGAAAGTGACCCATGCTGGGAATCGAAGGCGGGTCCCTGGCACTGTGAGGAAGCAGTGCTAACCCCTGCATCACTATGCCACCCCCATATTGAAAACTTGGGTTCAAATTCAAGACAGCCGCAAATTCACTTTGAGAAAAGTTCCCTCTGCTGTGTCAAAGGAATTTTTAATTGAGGATTTTTAGTTCTGGGAAAACTGAACTCACATTGAACAGCATCCCAGTGTGGGATTGAAGCTCTCGTTTCTTTCAGTCATGGGGAGAGAGATGCAGCGAGAGGGAGAGATACAGATACAGAGGCACAGAGACACAGAAACAGGATGGGATAGTGCTGTACATGTTTCAGAGCTGACACTGAGACACACACGAGATGTACAATGGCAGACCAGAGTGAATCATTCTCTGTTACCTGCAGTGTCCTGGACATGGACAGAAGCTGACACTCAGACACACACAACAACAACTTGCATTTATATAGCACCTTGGACAGTATTATCCCAAGATGCTTCACACTCCCAGGACAGGTACAGCACAGGGTTAGATACAGAGTAAAGCTCCCTCTGCACTGTCCCCATCAAACACTCCCTGGACAGGTACAGAGTAAAGCTCCCTCTACACTGTCGCCATTAAATACTCCCAGGACAGATACAGCAAGGCTTTAGATGCAGAGTAAAGCTGCCTCGACACTCCCCTTCATCCACTCCCAGGACAGATACAGTGTTGAAGTTAACTGTCTGTCTGTTTCATTTCCCTCTCCTCTGCACCCGCTCCCGAACACAAATAATTGTCTGGTAGAAAGTGAGAAGGAGCCTCGACAGAGAGGTTGGGAAGGATTGAATGGAGAGAGGCAGAAACCCTCAACACATTTCAAAACTACACTGATTTCCACTTGAAGGAATAACTTCTCCACCCCAACGCTATCCCGTCATTCTCGATAAGTCCATGCTGCCCGTGTTCTGTGATAAATTACACGCAAGTTAAAAGATTATTTTAAATAGTGGGGTTACATTTGCCACCCCCCAATCTGTAGGAACTGCTCCAGAGACTATAGAATTTTGGATGATGACCAGCAAAGCAGATACAGCACGGGGTTCGATCCAGAGTAAAGCTCCCTCTACACTGTCCCCATCAAACACTCCCAGGACAGGTACAGCACAGGGTTAGATACAGAATAAAGCTCCCTCTGCACAGTCCCCATCAAACACTCCCAGGACAGGTACAGCACAGGGTTAGATACAGAATAAAGCTCCCTCTGCACAGTCCCCATCAAACACTCCCAGGACAGGTACAGCACAGGGTTAGATACAGAGTAAAGCTCCCTCTCCACTGTCCCCATCAAACACTCCCAGGACAGGTACAGCACGGGTTTAGATACAGAGTAAAGCTCCCTCTACACTGTCCCATCAAACACTCCCAGGACGCACTAGGTTAGATACAGAGTAAAGCTCCCTCTGCACAGTCCCCATCAAACACTCCCTGGACAGGTACAGCACAGGGTTAGATACAGAGTAAAGCTCCCTCTGCACTGTCCCCATCAAACACACCCAGGACAGGTACAGCACGGGGTTAGATACAGAGTAAAGCTCCCTCTGCACTGTCCCCTATCAAACACTCGCAGGACAGGTACAGCACAGAGTTAGATACAGAGTAAAGCTCCCTCTGCGCTGTCCCCATCAAACACTCCCAGGACAGGTGGAGCACGGGCTTAGATACAGAGTAAAGCTCCCTCTATACTGTCCCCATCAAACACTCCCAGAACAGGTACAGCACGGGCTTAGATACAGAGTAAAGCTCCCTCTATACTGTCCCCATCAAACACTCCCAGGACAGGTACAGCACAGGGTTAGATACAGAGTAAAGCTCCCTCTACACTGTCCCTATCAAACACTCCCTGGACAGTACAGCACGGGGTTTGATGCAGAGTCAAGTTCCCTCTACACTGTCCCCATCAAACACTCCCTGGACAGGGACAGCACGGGGTTAGATACAGAGTAAAGCTCCCTCTACACTGTCCCCAACAAACACTCCCAGGACAGATACAGCATGGGTTTAGATACAAAGTAAAGCTCCCTCGCTCCTGTCCCCATCAATCACTTCCAGGACAAGTACAGCATGGGCGAGGTACAGGGTAAATTTCCCTCTACACTGTCCCCATCAAACACATCCAGGACAGGTACATCACGGGGTTAGATACAGAGTAAAGCTCCCTTGAAATTGTCCCCATCAAACACTCGCAGGACAGGTACAGCACGGGGTTAGATACAGAGTAAAGCTCCCTCTACACTGTCCCCATCAAACACGCGCAGGGCTTGTACAGCATGGGGTAGATACAGAGTAAAGCTCCCTCTCCACTGCCCCATCAAACACTCCCAGGACAGGTACAGCACAGGGGTAGATACAGAGTAAAGCTCCCTCTACACTGTTCCCATCAAACACTCCCAGGACAGGTACAACACTGGGTTAGATACAGAGTAAAGTTCCCTCTACACTGTCCCCATCACACACACCCAGGACAGGTACAGCACGGGGTTAGATACAGAGTAAACCTCCCTCTACACTGTCCCCATCAAACACTCGCAGGACAGGTACAGCACGGGGTTAGATACAAAGTATAGCTCCCTCTATCCTGTCCCCATCATTCACTCCCAGGACAAGGACAGCATGGGCTAGGTACAGGGTAACGTTCCCACTACACTGTCCCCCATCAAACACTCCCAGGACAGGTACAGCACAGGGTTAGATACAGAGTAAAGCTCCCTCTACACTGTCCACATCAAACACTCCCAGGACAGGTACAGCACGGGGTTAGATACAGAGTAAAGCTCCCTCTACACTGTCCCCATCAAACACTCCCTGGATAGGTACAGCACGGGGTTAGATACAGAGTAAAGCTCCCTCTACACTGTCCCAATCCACCACTCCCAGGACAGATACAGCACGTGTTTAGATACAGAGTAAAGCTCCCTCTCCACTGTGCCCCATCAAACACTCCCAGGAAAGATTGAGCACGGGTTTGATGCAGTGTAAAGTTCCCTCTACACTTTCCCCATCAAACACATCCAGGACAGGAACAGCAAGCGGTGAGGTACCCAGAAAAGCCCATTCTACACTGTCCCGATCAAATAGTCCCAGGGCAGATAGAGCTCGGGGTTTGATGCAGAGTAAAGCTCCCTCTACACTGTCCCCATCAAACACTCCCAGGACAGGAACAGCACGGTTTAGATACAAAGTAATGCTCCCTCTCTACTGTCCACATCAATCACTCCCAGGACAGGGACAGCATGGGCGAGATACAGGGTAAAGGTCCCTCTACACTGTCCCCATCAAACACATCCAGGACAGGTACAGCACGGGGTTAGATACAGAGTAAAGCTCCCTCTACACTGTCCCCCATCAAACACTCCCAGGACAGGTACAGCATGGGGTTAGATACAGAGTAAAGCTCTCTCTACACTGTCCCCATCAAACACTCCCTGGATAGGTACAGCACGGGGTTAGATACAGAGTAAAGCTCTCTCTACACTGTCCCCATCAAACACTCCCAGGACAGGTACAGCACGGGGTTAGATACAGAGTAAAGCTCCCTCTACACTGTCCCCATCAAACACTCCCTGGATAGGTACAGCACGGGGTTAGATACAGAGTAAAGCTCCCTCTACACTGTCCCAATCCACCACTCCCAGGACAGATACAGCACGTGTTTAGATACAGAGTAAAGCTCCCTCTCCACTGTCCCCATCAAACACATCCAGGACAGGAACAGCACGGGGTTAGATACAGAGTAAAGCTCCCTCTACACTGTCCCCATCAAACACATCCAGGACAGGAACAGCACGGGGTTAGATACAGAGTAAAGCTCCCTCTACACTGTCCCCATCAAACACATCCAGGACAGGAACAGCACGGGGCAAGACACCCAGTAAAGCTCCCTCCTCACTGTCCCCATCAAGCACTCCCAGGACACATAGAGCACGGGGTTAGATGCAGAATAAAGTTCCCTCGACACTGTCCCCATCAAACACTCCCAGGACAGGTACAGCACGGGGTCAGATGCAGAGTAAAACTCCCTCTACATTGTGCTCCATCATTGTGTGTGTGTGAGAGAGAATATGTGCGTGTTTGTGTGTGTGTGTGAGAGAGAGGGAATGTGTGACAGACAGTGTTTGAGAGAGACAGGGAGTGTGCGAGAGAGAGACAGGGAGTGTGTGAGTGTGTGTGTGTGTGTGTGTGTGTGTGAGAGAGTGTATATGTGAGAGAGTGTGAGAGACTGCATGAGAGAGTGTGTGAGCATGAAAGAATGTGTGAGAGAGAGTGTGTGTGTGAGAGAGAGAGTGTGTGTGTGAGAGAGAGTGTGTGCGCAAGAGAGAGAGAGAGAGCGTGTGTATGTGTGTGTGTGTGTGTGTGTGTGAGTGCGTAAGAGTGCGCGTGTGTATGAGAGAGAGTCTTGTGTGTGAGAGAAAGAGCGCGTGTATGTGTGGGTGAGAGTGTGTGTGTGTGAGAGTGAGTGTGAGAGAGTGCATGAAGGTTGGCTAAGGTTACTGGGGAGAATTTAAACTAGATAGGTTGGGGGGAGGGGAGCTAGAAGAGTTGACTAGGATCAAGGAACTAATTGATGGGGTGGAGGATGCAGGGGTAAGGGGAATTACAAAATTAATGGTAGAGGAGAGGGTGCAAGTGAATGAAGGCGGTAATTTAGATAAGGGAGTAGAGGGAGAGGGTGTTCGCGACTCATCAAAGCGGGTCCAGATAAAAGCTGGAATAAGGACACTTTGCCTGAATGCACGAAGCATTCGGAACAAGGTGAATGAGTTGATGGTGCAAATCAGCACAAGTGGGTACGATCTCGTGGCCATTACAGAAACGTGGCTGAAAGGTGACCAGGACTGGGAGATGAATATCCAGGGGTATCAGGCGTTTAGGAAGAATAGACAGGAAGGAAAAGGTGGTGGGGTCGCGCTATTAATAAGAGATAATATCAGGGTAGTACTGAGGGATGACATAGGCTCTGAGGAACAAAACGTGGAATCATTATGGGTAGAGATGAGGAATAGTAGAGGGAGAAAGACACTAGTAGGTGTGGTATATAGGCCCCCAAATAATAATGTTGAGGTAGGGAGGGCTATAAACAAGCAGATAAGGGATGCGTGTAAAAACGGAACGGCAATAATCATGGGGGACTTCAACATGCACATTGACTGGCAGACTCAAGTCGGTAAGGGTGGAATGGAGGAAGAGTTCTTAGAATGCTGTCGGGATAGTTTCCTTGAACAGCATGTTACGGAACCGACGAGGGAACGAGCTATTTTGGATCTGGTATTGTGTAACGAGGTAGGTAGAATTAAGGATCTTATTGTGAAGGACCCTCTTGGGTCTAGTGACCACAATATGGTCGAATTTCTGATTCAGGTGGAAGAGGAGAAAGTTTGGTCCCAAACCAGTGTCCTCTGTTTGAACAGAGGGAAATATGATAGGATGAGGGATGAATTGGCTAAGGTAGACTGGGAGAGCAGGCTGGCAGGTAGGATAGCTGAGGAACAGTGGAGGATTTTTAAGGAGATCCTTTTCAGTTCTCAGCAAAAATATATTCCAGCAAAAAACAAGGATTGTAAGAAAAGGGAGAACCAGCCGTGGATAACGAAGGAAATAAAGGAGAGTATTAAAATAAAAACAGCTGCGTACAGAGTGGCCAAAAATAGTGGAGAAACAAGTGATTGGGAAAAATTTAAGAAACAACAAAGAGAGACTAAGAAAGCGATAAAGAAAGGAAGGATAGACTATGAAGCTAGGCTAGCAATTAATATAAAAAATGATAGTAAAAGTTTTTATAAATATATAAAAAGGAATAGAGTGGCTAGAGTGAATGTTGGACCCTTGGAGGACGAGAGGGGGGAGTTAATAGTGGGAAATGAGGATATGGCTGAGTCTTTAAATAAGTTTTTTGTGTCGGTCTTCACGGTGGAGGACACAAATAGTTTGCCAAATATTAACGATAGAGGGTTGGCAGCAGGAGAAATACTTAATACAATTAATGTTACCAGAGAGGCAGTGCTGGGTAGACTAATGGGACTGAAGGTGGATAGGTCCCCGGGTCCGGATGGAATGCATCCCAGGGTATTGAAAGAAATGTCAGAGGTAATAGTGGATGCGTTAGTGATTATTTATCAAAACTCGTTGCATTCTGGGGTAGTGCCGGTTGATTGGAAAACGGCTAATGTTACGCCGCTGTTTAAAAAAGGAAGGAGACAAAAGGCGGGTAACTATAGGCCGGTCAGCTTAACGTCTGTAGTAGGGAAAATGCTGGAATCCATTATTAAAGAGGAGATAGCAGGGCATCTGGATAGAAATGGTTCGATCAATCAGACGCAGCATGCATTCATGAGGGGAAAGTCGTGCTTGACGAACATGTTGGATTTTTATGAAGATGTGACGAGGGCGGTTGATGGAGGAGAACCGGTGGATGCGGTGTTTTTGGATTTCCAAAAGGCGTTTGATAAGGTGCCCCATAAAAGGCTGCTGAAGAAGATTAGGGCACACGGAGTTGGGGGTAGTGTGTTAAAGTGGATTGGGGACTGGCTATCCGACAGGAAGCAAAGAGTCGGAATAAATGGGTGTTTTTCCGGTTGGAAGAAGGTAACTAGTGGCGTGCCGCAGGGATCGGTACTCGGGCCGCAACTATTTACCATTTATATAGATGATCTGGAGGAGGGGACGGAGTGTAGGGTAACGAAGTTTGCAGACGACACAAAGATAAGTGGAAAAGTGAATCGTGTGGAGGACGGAGAAGATCTGCAGAGAGATTTGGACAGGCTGAGTGAGTGGGCGAGGATATGGCAAATGGAGTATAACGTTGAGAAATGCGAGGTTATACACTTTGGAGGAAATAATAACAAATGGGATTACTATCTCAATGGAAACAAATTAAAACATGCTACCGTGCAAAGGGACCTGGGGGTCCTTGTGCATGAGACGCAAAAGCCCAGTCTGCAGGTACAACAGGTGATCAAGAAGGCAAATGGCATGTTGGCCTATATTGCGAAGGGGATAGAATATAAAAGCAGGGATGTCTTGATGCACCTGTACAGGGCATTGGTGAGGCCGCAGCTGGAATACTGTGTGCAGTATTGGTCCCCTTATATGAGGAAGGATATATTGGCATTGGAGGGAGTGCAGAGAAGGTTCACCAGGTTGATACCTGAGATGAGGGGTTTGGATTATGAGGAGAGGCTGAGGAGATTGGGTTTGTACTCGTTGGAGTTTAGAAGGATGAGGGGGGATCTTATGGAGACTTATAAGATAATGCGGGGGCTGGATAGGGTGGAGGCGGAGAGATTCTTTCCACTTAGTAAGGAAGTTAAAACTAGAGGACACAGCCTCAAAATAAAGGGGGGTCGGTTTAAGACAGAGTTGAGGAGGAACTTCTTCTCCCAGAGGGAGGTGAATCTCTGGAATTCTCTGCCCACTGAGGTGGTGGAGGCTACCTCGCTGAATATGTTTAAAGCGCGGATGGATGGATTCCTGATCGGTAAGGGAATTAAGGGTTATGGGGATCAGGCGGGTAAGTGGTACTGATCCACGTCAGATCAGCCATGATCTTATTGAATGGCGGGGCAGGCTCGAGGGGCTAGATGGCCTACTCCTGCTCCTATTTCTTATGTTCTAACTTATGTTCTTATGTGTTAGAGAGTGTGTGAGCGTGAAAGAGTGTGTGTGTGAGTGTGTGTGTGTGAGTGTGTGTGAGAGAGAGAGTGTGTGTGTGTGAGATTATGTGTGTGTCTGAGAGTGTGTAAGAGAGAGTGTGTGTGTGAGCTGATCTTTCTCTACACCCTATCGGTAACTGCAACACTATATTCTGCACCCTTTCCTCTCCTTCTCCCTGTGTACTCTATGTACGGAATGTTTTGTCTGGATAGCGCACAAGAAACAATACTTTTCACTGCATCCCAACACAAATCAATCAAATCAAAGCAAATTAACACGGTGAAGTTTGGACCCTGTGGGGTGACAGTTGTCTGAATACAGATTCTATCTTATTGTAACATTCAGGTACCACGTGTACTGAGCTCACCAGCGTTCTGTCTGTATTGTGTGAATCCAGTCTTGAAATATCCACTCATGTTGCTAATTCTGCCAAGACAGAAACAGAAAGAGTGTTTGAATTCTCCGTGATTAGACCCCTTAATGATAAACAACATGGTGGATGAGAGGGATGCAGAGTAACAGAGAGATAGGGAGAGGGAGCAATGCAGAGACTAACAGTTAGACAGTGAGGAATAGAGATTAATTCAGATGGATAGTGAGTGTCAGGGGAGTCGGAGACGCTGATATTTAAAAACAAAAGCAGACAGGATTTGGTTAAATCTCACGGGATCCAGGGTGAGTTTGCCAAATGGATACAAATTAGGCTTGATGACAGAAGACAGAGGGTGGTTGTAGAGGGTTGTTTTTTGTCAAACTGGAGGCCTGTGACCAGCGGGGTGCCTCAGGGATCGGTGCTGGGTCCACTGTTATTTGTCATTTATATTAATGATTTGGATGAGAATTCAGGAGGCATGGTTCGTAAGTTTGCAGTTGACACCAAGATTTGTGGCACAGTGGACAGTGAAGAAGGTTATCTCGGGTTGCAACGGGATCTTGATCAATTGGGCCAGTGGGCTGATGGATGGCAGATGGAGTTTAATTTAGATAAATGCGAGGTGATGCATTTTTGTGGATCGAACCAGCGCAGGACTTACTCACTTAATGGTCGGGTGTTGGTGAGAGTTACAGAACAAAGGGATCTCGAGGTACAGATTGATAGCTCCTTGAAAGTGGAGTCACAGGTGGATAGAGTGGTGAAGCGTGCAGGTAAGCAAGCAGTTAGGAAGACCAATGGTATGTTGTTGTTTGCAAGAGGATGTGAGTCCAGGAGCAAGGATGTCTTACTGCAGCTGTACAGGGCCTCAGTGAGACCACACCTGCAGTATTGTGTACAGTTTTGCTCTCCTTATCTGAGAAAGCATTGAAGAAAATTGCTCACTGTGAACAAACCTAAAAAAGCTGACTGATGTTTCATTCCAGATTCTCAGAGGGAGAGAGAGAGAGATTCAGAGAAAACACAGACTGAGTGAGTGAGAAAAAGGGAGTGACAGAGATCAAGAGGGGGACCGAGAGATAGTGAGTGAAAAAAATATATTAGTCAGAGCGCATCGGAAAAGGAGGATTGGAATTTGTCAGCCTTGCTTTATGGAAAGCTTTAGTGTTTGGTCAGAATGTTAACACGGTGAAGTTTGGAGTCTCTGGGATGACAGTTGTCTGAATACAGATTCTATCTCATTGTAACATTAATGTACCACGTGTACTGAGCTCACCAACATAGAACATAGAACAGTACAGCACAGAACAGGCCCTTCGGCCCACGATGTTGTGCCGACCTTCATCTGATACCAAGATCAAGCTATCCCACTCCCTACCATCCTGGTGTGCTCCATGTGCCTATCCAATAACCGCTTAAATGTTCCTAAAGTGTCTGACTCCACTATCACTGCAGGCAGTCCATTCCACACCCCAACCACTCTCTGCGTGAAGAACCTACCTCTGATATCCTTCCTATATCTCCCACCATGAACCCTATAGTTATGCCCCCTTGTAATAGCTCCATCCACCCGAGGAAATAGTCTTTGAACGTTCACTCGATCTATCCCCTTCTTCATTTTATAAACCTCTATTAAGTCTCCCCTCAATCTCCTCCGCTCCAGAGAGAACAGCCCCAGCTCCCTCAACCTTTCCTCATAAGACCGACACTCCAAACCAGGCAGCATCCTGGTAAATCTCCTCTGCACTCTTTCCAGCGCTTCCACATCCTTCTTATAGTGAGGTGACCAGAACTGCACGCAATATTCCAAATGCGGTCTCACCAAGGTCCTGTACAGTTGCAGCATAACCCCACGGCTCTTAAACTCCAACCCCCTGTTAATAAAAGCTAACACACTATATGCCTTTTTCACAGCTCTATCCACTTGAGTGGCAACCTTTAGAGATCTGTGGATATGGACCCCAAGATCTCTCTGTTCCTCCACAGTCTTCAGAACCCTACCTTTGACCCTGTAATCCACATTTAAATTTGTCCTACCAAAATGAATCACCTCACATTTATCAGGGTTAAACTCCATTTGCCATTTTTCAGCCCAGCTTTGCATCCTATCTATGTCTCTTTGCAGCCTACAACAGCCCTCCACCTCATCCACTACTCCACCAATCTTGGTGTCATCAGCAAATTTACTGATCCACCCTTCAGCCCCCTCCTCTAAGTCATTAATAAAAATCACAAAGAGCAGAGGACCAAGCACCGATCCCTGCGGCACTCCGCTAGCAACCTGCCTCCAGTCCGAAAATTTTCCATCCACCACCACCCTCTGTCTTCGATCAGACAGCCAGTTACCTATCCAATCGGCCAACTTTCCCTCTATCCCACACCTCCTTACTTTCATCATAAGCCGACCATGGGGGACCTTATCAAACGCCTTACTAAAATCCATGTATATGACATCAACCGCCCTACTTTCATCAACACACCTAGTTACCTCCTCAAAAAATTCTATCAAATTTGTGAGGCACGATTTGCCCTTCACAAATCCGTGCTGACTATCCCGGATTAATCCGCATCTTTCTAAATGGTCGTAAATCCCATCCCGAAGGACCTTTTCCATCAATTTACCAACCACCGAAGTCAGACTAACCGGTCTATAATTACCAGGGTCATTTCTATTCCCTTTCTTAAACAGAGGAACAACATTTGCCACTCTCCAGTCCTCTGGCACCATCCCCGTGGACAGCGAGGACCCAAAGATCAAAGCCAAAGGCTCTACAATCTCATCCCTCGCCTCCCAAAGAATCCTAGGATACATTTCATCAGGCCCAGGGGACTTATCGACCTTCAGTTTATTCAAAACTGCCAATACATCCTCCCTCCGAACATCTATTTCCTCCAGCCTATTAGCCTGTAACACCTTCTCTTCCTGAAAAACATGGCCCCTCTCCTTGGTGAACATTGAAGAAAAGTATTCATTCATCACCTCGCCTATCTCTACTGATTCCATACACAAGTTTCCACCACTGTCCTTGACCGGCCCTAACCTCACCCTGGTCATTCTTTTATTCCTCACATAAGAGTAAAAAGCCTTGGGGTTTTCCTTGATCCGACCCGCCAAGGACTTCTCATGTCCCCTCCTAGCTCTCCTCAGCCCCTTTTTCAGCTCGTTCCTTGCTAACTTGTAACCCTCAATCGAGCCATCTGAACCTTGTTTCCTCATCCCTACATAAGCTTCCCTCTTCCTTTTCACAAGACATTCCACCTCTTTTGTGAACCACGGTTCCCTCACTCGGCCATTTCCTCCCTGCCTGACAGGGACATACCTATCAAGGACACCCAGTATTTGTTCCTTGAAAAAGTTCCACTTTTCATCAGTGCCTTTCCCTGACAGTTTCTGTTCCCATCTTATGCCCCCTAATTCTTGCCTAATCGCATCATAATTACCTCTCCCCCAATTGTAAGCCTTGCCCTGCCGTCCGGCCCTATCCCTCTCCATTGCAATAACAAAAGACACCGAATTGTGGTCACTATCTCCAAAGTTCTCTCCCACAACCAAATCTAACACTTGGCCCGGTTCATTTCCCAGTACCAAATCCAATGTGGCCTCACCCCTTGTCGGCCTATCCACATATTGTGTCAGGAAACCCTCCTGCACACACTGCACAAAAAGTGCCCCATCCAAACTATTTGACCTACAAAGGTTCCAATCAATATTTGGAAAGTTAAAGTCCCCCATGACAACTACCCTGTGACCCCCACACGTATCCATAATCTGCTTAGCAATTTCTTCCTCCACATCTCTATTACTATTTGGGGGCCTATAGTAAACTCCTAGCAACGTGACCGCTCCTTTCCTGTTTCTAACTGCAGGCCATATTACCTCAGTGTCCATATCCCCCTCAAAGTGCTTTTCCGCAGCCGTTAAACTATCCTTGATTAACAATGCTACTCCTCCACCTCTTTTACCAGCTTCCCTACACTTACTGAAACATCTATACCCCGGAACGTCCAACAACCATTCCTGTCCTTGTTCTACCCACGTCTCCGTAATGGCCACAACATCGTAGTCCCAAGTAGCAATCCACGCCCCAAGTTCATCCACCTTGTTCCGGATGCTCCTTGCATTGAAGTAGACACACTTCAACCCATCTTCCTGTCTACCGGTACCCACCCTTGACCTTGATACCTTCCCCAATATCTCACCACCCTTAACACTGACTTCCGGACTACAACTCCTTTTCCCACGCCCCTGACAAATTAGTTTAAATCCCCCTGAAGAGCCGTAGCAAATTTCCCTCCGAGGATATTGGTGCCCCTCTGGTTCAGGTGCACCCCGTCCTGTTTGTAGAGGTCCCACCTACCCCAGAACGTGTTCCAATTATCCACGTATCTGAAACCCTCCCTCCTGCACCATCCCTGCAACCACATGTTTAAGTGCACTCTCTCCCTGTTCCTCAATTCGCTATCACGTGGCACCGGTAATGTACCAGAGATGACCACATGTTTTGTCTTTGCTCTCAGCTTCCAGCCCAGCTCCCGAAATTCCTGTTTTAAATCCCCGTCCCTTCTCTTACCTATGTCGTTGGTACCAATGTGTACCACGACTTGTGACTGTTTCCCCTCCCCCTTAAGAATCCGGAAAACACGGTCCGAGACGTCACGGACCCTGGCATCCGCTAGGCAACAAACCATCCTCGAGTCTCTTTTGCTGCCACAGAACCTCCTATCTATCCCTCTAACTAACGAGTCCCCAATAACTATTGCCCTCCCGCTCTCCTCCTTACCCTCCTGAGCCACAGGGACGGACTCAGTGCCGGAGATCCTCTCACTGCGGCTCACCACTGGTATGTCGTCCCCCTCAACCGTATCCAAAGCGGAATACTTATTGCTAAGGGGAATGACCACAGGGGATCCCTGCACCGACTGCTTCTTCCCAGCCCCTCTCACCGTCACCCATCTATTTTCATTCCTCGGAGTAACTGTATCCCTGAAGCTTCTGTCTATGGCCATCTCTGCATCCCTAATGATCCTAAGTTCCTCCAACTCCAGCTCCAGTTCCCTTACACGGTTTTGGAGGAGCTGCAGATGGATGCACTTCTCACAGGTATAATCAGTAGGGACACTGTCGTCGTCCCTCACCTCGGACATAGTGCAAGAGGAACATTGCACTGCCTGCACACCCATCCTCTCTAGATACCTAGAAGAGGGTTTGGGCAGTGCAGAGGGTTGGGCGGGGAGGGGGGGGAGGCTGCTATGGGCCTGAGAGGGATTTACATAAGAACATAAGAAATAGGAGCAGGAGTAGGCCATCTAGCCCCTCGAGCCTGCCCCGCCATTCAATAAGATCATGGCTGATCTGAAGTGGATCAGTTCCACTTACCCGCCTGATCCCCATAACCCTTAATTCCCTTCCCGATCAGGAATCCATCTATCCGTGATTTAAACATATTCAACGAGGTAGCCTCGACCACTTCAGTGGGCAGAGAATTCCAGAGATTCACCACCCTCTGAGAGAAGAAGTTCCTCCTCAACTCTGTCCTAAACTGACCCCCCTTTATTTTGAGGCTGTGCTGTCTAGTTCTAGATTCCTTTCCAAGTGGAAAGAATCTCTCCACCTCGACCCTATCCAGCCCCTTCATTATCTCATAGGTCTCGATAAGCTCCCCCCTCAGCCTTCTAAATTCCAACGAATACAAACCCATTCTGCTCAGTCTCTCCTCATAATCAACGCCCCTCATCTCTGGTATCAACCTGGTGAACCTTCTCTGCACTCCCTCCAAGGCCAATATATCCTTCCGCAAATAAGGGGACCAATACTGCACACAGTATTCCAGCTATGGCCTCACCAATTCCCTGTACAGATGCAGCAAGACATCTCTGCTTTTATATTCTATCCCCCTTGCGATATAGGCCAACATCCCATTTGCCTTGTTGATCACCTGTTGCACCTGCAGACTGGGTTTTTGCGTCTCATGCACAAGGACCCCCAGGTCCCTTTGCACAATAGCATGTTGCAATTTTTTTCCATTTAGATAATAATCCAATTTGCTATTATTTCCTCCAAAGTGAATAACCTCGCATTTGTCAACGTTATACTCCATCTGCCAGATCCTCGCCCACTCACTCAGCCTGTCCAAATCTCTCCGCAGACCTTCTACGCACTCCACACGATTCACTTTTCCACTTATCTTTGTGTCGTCTGCAAACTTTGTTACCCTACACTCAGTCCCCTCCTCCAGATCGTCTATATAAATGGTAAATAGTTGAGGCCCCAGTACCGATCCCTGCGGCACGCCACTAGTTACCATCCGCCAACCAGAAAAGCACCCATTTATTCCAACTCTCTGCTTCCTGTCGGATAGCCAATCCCCAATCCACGCTAACACCCTACCTCCAACTCCGTGCAACCCAATCTTCTGCAGCAACCTTTTGTGAGGCACCTTATCAAACGCCTTTTGGAAATCCAAGAACACCGCATCCACCGGTTCCCCTCCGTCAACCGCACTAGTCAATTCTTCATAAAAATCCAAAAAGTTCGTCAAGCACGACTTTCCCCTCATGAATCCATGCTGCGTCTGCTTAATCGAACCATTCTTACCCAGATGGCCTGCTATTTCTTCTTTAATGATGGATTCCAGCCTTTTCCCAACTACAGACATTAAGCGAACCGGCCTGTAGTTACCCGCCTTTAGTCTATTTCCTTTTTTAAACAGCGGCGTAACATTAGCCGTTTTCCAATCCGCCGGCACTACCCAGAATCCAACAAATTTTGATAAATAACCACTGACGCATCCGCTATTACCTCTGACATTTCATTCAGTACCCTGGGATGCATTCCATCCGGACCCGGGGACTTGTCCACCTTCAGTCCCGTTAGTCTACCCAGCACTGCCTCCCTGGTAACATTAATTGTATTAAGTACCTGGGGCTGAATGGGGCCTCCTCCTGTTCCTGTGTAACAGGCTGGAGAAAGGGCTGAATGGGGCCTCCTCCTGTTCCAGTGTAACAGGCTGGAGAAGGGGCTGCATGGGGCCTCCTCCTGTTCCTGTGTAACAGGCTGGAGAAGGGGCTGAATGGCCTCCTCCTGTTCCTGTGTAACAGGCTGGAGAAGGGGCTGAATGGGGCCTCCTCCTGTTCCTGTGTAACAGGCTGGAGAAGGGGCTGAATGGGGCCTCCTCCTGTTCCTGTGTAACAGGCTGGAGAAGGGGCTGAATGGGGCCTCCTCCTGTTCCTGTGTAACAGGCTGGAGAAGGGGCTGAAT
Source organism: Mustelus asterias (assembly GCF_964213995.1). Lineage (NCBI taxonomy): Eukaryota > Metazoa > Chordata > Chondrichthyes > Carcharhiniformes > Triakidae > Mustelus > Mustelus asterias. The sequence continues at coordinate 133,812 of NW_027590535.1, forward strand.
GGGGCCTCCTCCTGTTCCTGTGTAACAGGCTGGAGAAGGGGCTGAATGGGGCCTCCTCCTGTTCCTGTGTAACAGGCTGGAGAAAGGGCTGAATGGGGCCTCCTCCTGTTCCTGTGTAACAGACTGGGGAAGGGGCTGAATGGCCTCCTCCTGTTCCTTGTAACAAAGAACAAAGAAAATTACAGCACAGGAACAGGCCCTTCGGCTCTCCAAGCCTGCACCGACCATGTTTAATTTAGATAAATGCAAGGTGATACATTTTGGTGGATCGAACCAACAGAGGACTTACTCAGTTAATGGTAGGGTGTTGGTGAGAGTTACAGAACAAAGGGATCTCGGGGTACAGATTGACAGCTCCTTGAAAGTGGAGTCACAGGTGGATAGAGTGGTGAAGAAGGCATTCCACATGCTTGGTTTCATTGGTCAGAACATGGAATACAGGAGTTGGGACGTCTTGTTGAAGTTGTACAAGACATTGGTAAGACCACACTTGGAATGCTGTGTATTGTTCTGGTCACCCTTATAAAAAGGAGATTATTAAGCTACAAAGTGTGCAGAAAGGAATTACTGGGATGCTATGGGGTCCTGATGGTTTGAGTTATAATGAGAGGCTGGATACTCTGGGACTTTTTTTCCCTTGAGTTGGCTTAGTGGTGTTCTTAGAGAGGTCTCTAAAATAATGAGGGCATGGATACAGCAGCTTTATAGAACCTTAGTTCGGCCGCACTTGGAATATAGTGTTCAATTCTGATCGACACACTACCAGAAAGATGTGGAGAATTTGGAGAGGGTTCAGAAAAGATTTACCAGGATGTTTCCTAGGATGGAGGGCATTAGCTCTGAGGAGAGATTGGAGAAACTTGGTTTGTTCTCACTGGAACGACGGAGGTTGAGGGATGACCTGATAGAATTCTACAAGATTATGAGGGGCATGGACAGAGTGGATAGTCAGAAGCTTTTTACCAGGGTGGAAGATTCAAAATCTAGGGGGCATAGGTTTAAGGTGTGAGGGGCAAGGTTTAAAGGAGATGTACAAGGCAAGTTTTTTTACACAGAGGATGGTGGGTGCCTGGAACTCGCTGCTGGGGGAGGTAGTGGAAGCAGATACGATAGTGGGCTTTACGGAACGTCTGGACAAATCCATGAATAGGATGGGAATAGTTCAGTCGGGCAGCATGGTTGGTGCAGGCTTGGAGGGCCGAAGGGCCTGTTCCTGTGCTGTAATTCTCTTTGTTCTTTGGAGAACAAACAAGCTACTCAACATCTTTTCCAAAAGGAAGGGGAGTCTAAAATTAGAAGACATAGATTTAAGGTGAGAGGGGAGAGGGTCCAGAGGGCAATTCTTTTCACACATAGGGTGGTGAGGGATTGGAACAAGCTGCCAGAGGTCGTAGTAGAAGCGGACACAATTTTATATTTTAAAAAGCATTCAGACAGTTATTCTGGTAAGATTGGTATGGAGGGATTTGGGCCATTTGATACGAGCTTTATGGTAAAAACTGGGTGGCAGGGAAAAGTTGGGCCAAAGGGCCCATTTGTATCTGAGCTCTGTTTTCTGCCCGGAAACCAGTTCTCAATCCATCCCAGTATTTTCCAAATTTGTGGATTGGACACAGTAAATTGCCGTTTACTGTCCAAAGCTGTGTTGGTTCGGTAGATTCAGGTAAATGTGTGGGGTTACGGGGATAGGGCTGGGTCAAGGGCCTTGGTAAGATACTGTGTCAGAGAGTCAGCACAGACTCGATGGGCTGAATGGTCTCCTTCTGCACTGCAGGGATTCTGTGACTCTACTATTAAGATCCCTTTGTCATTTGAAGCTTCCAGCTAAAATGCTGACAATGCTGCCTATTTCTGTGCACTTTGGCAAACGTTCTGTCTTATCACCGGGCGACACGGTGGCACAGTGGTTAGCACTGCTGACTCACAGCGCCAGGGACCTGGGTTCGATTCCCCGCCTCAAGTGACTGTCTGTGTGGAGTTTGCACGTTTGCTAAATTGCCCCTTAGTGGCAGGGGGATTCGGGCCTGGGTGGGATTATTGTCGGGGCAGGCTTGTTGGGCTGAATGGCCTCATTCTGCAGGGTAGGAATTCGATGACTCTTGGATCTGAAATGGTTGATAAATAGTGAAACTGAGACACAAACTGGGGCTTTGCAGCAGCAGACAGAATGGGAATCATTGCATCCTGCAGGGATTTTTATTACAGAATCAATTTCAGAAAATTTACAACTCAAAATTCTCAACAGCAAAGTGTGGGATTGCAAACTTGGAATGATTAGCCTAGGACTAAAGTTTAAAAGCTACAGATTGACATTCAGAAACAAGAGATGGCCTCACATCTTCAATTCTGTGATTGTCCCCCATCTCCTGCTCTGAATATTACAAAATCTCTGCCCCCTTCATGCGTCTGGAGACTTTGAAAGTAACGCAGACATTGGTAAAACTTGCCTTTATCTAAAGGCATCTCCTGTGAAATACTCAACTTCTGCAAAGAGACACAATCTAATTGACACTTTCTGAATCTCCTTTCAAACAACCTCCCAACCCCACTGTGCAGGATGCAGGAATGTCACCTTTTGTCACATTCCCCAACACAATTGTTGACACGTTTTCGGGACAGGAAAAGTAGATTCAACTGACAGATTCTGAGCCCCAGGTTGAATCTTTAAGATGTAAAAATGAACTGAAAGCCCAGGTCTCTCTGTTCCTGCAACTATTTTAACATTGACCCATTGATTTTAAATTGCTTCTCCTGTGTGTAAATTACCATCTATCAACTTCAGGTTTGAACATTAATAAGCGACTGAGCATCAACTGTGAATTATAGAAGGTAGTTCCAAACTAATATCACACCTGGTGTGGCAAAGTGCTCCTGAATTTCACTCCGAAAAGTCTAAAACCCTAAACATTGTCTAAAATCCAATGTCCCCCAAGTCCTGTCCCCATCAAACACTCCCAGGACAGGGACAGCACGGGGTTAGATACAGAGTAAAGGTCCCTCGACACTGTCCCCCATCAAACACTCCCAGGACAGGTACAGCACAGGGTTAGGTACAGAGTGAAGCTCCCTCGACACTGTCCCCATTAAACACTCCCAGGACAGGGACAGCACAGGGTTAGGTACAGAGTGAAGCTCCCTCGACACTGTCCCCATTAAACACTCCTAGGACAAATACAGCACGGGATTCAATACAGAGTAAAGGTCCCTCGACACTCTCTCCATCAAACACTCGCAGGACAGGGACAGCACGAGGTAAGATACAGAGCAAAGCTTGCTCTACACTGTCCCCATAAAACACTCCCAGGACAGGTACAGCACGGGGTGAGATACAGAGTAAAGCTCCCTGTACACTGTCCCCATCAAACACTCCCAGGACAGGTACAGCACGGGGTTAGATACAGAGTGAAGCTCCCTCGACACTGTCCCCATCAAACACACCTAGGAAAGGTACAGCACGGGTTTAGATACAGAGTGAAGCTCCCTCGACACTGTCCCCATCAAACACACCCAGGACAGGTACAGCACGGGTTTAGATACAGAGTAAAGCTGCCTATACACTGTCACTATCAAAGAATCCAATGACAGATGCAGCATGGTGCGAGATTAAAGGAAAAGCTGCCTCCACATTGTGCACATCAAACCCACCCAGGACAGGTACAGCCCGGGGTTAGATACAGCTCAAATCTTCCCCTACATTTTGCCCCATCATTGTGTGTGTGTGAGAGAGAATGTGTGTGTGTGTGTGAGAGAGAGAGTGTGTGTGTGTGAGAGAGATTCTGTGCGAGAGAGTGTGCGAGTGTGTGAGGAAGAGTGTGTGTATGAGAGAGAGAGAGAGTGTGTGCGAGAGAGAGAGAGAGTGTGTGTGTGTGTGTGAGAGAGAGTGTGTGTGTGAGAGAGAGAGTGTGTGTGTGAGAGAGAGAGTGTGTGTGTGTGTGTGTGTGTGTGAGAGAATGTGTGTGTGAGAGAGAGAGAGTGTGTGTGTGAGAGAGATTGTGTGCGAGAGAGTGTGTGAGAAAGTGTGCGTGTGTGTGAGAGAGAGTGTGTGTGAGAGAGAGAGTGTGCGCGAGAGAGTGTGTGTGTGAGAGAGAGAGTGTGTGTCTGAGAGAGAGCATTTGTGTGTGTGTGTGAGAGAGTGTGCGAGAGAGTGTGTGTGAGAGAGAGAGAGTGTGTGCGAGAGAGTGTGTGAGAAAGTGTGCGTGTGTGTGAGAGAGAGTGTGTGTGAGAGAGAGAGTGTGCGCGAGAGAGTGTGTGTGTGAGAGAGAGAGTCTGTCTGAGAGAGAGCATTTGTGTGTGTGTGAGAGAGTGTGCGAGAGAGTGTGTGTGAGAGAGAGAGATTGTGTGCGAGAGAGTGTGTGAGAAAGTGTGTGTGTGAGAGAGATTGTGTGTGAGAGAGAGAGTGTGTGCGAGAGAGAGAGTGTGTGCGAGAGAGAGAGTGTGTGCATGTGGGAGAGAGTGTGTGTGCGAGAGAGAGAGCGTGTGCGTGAGAGAGAGAGAGAGTGTGTGTGAGAGACATTGTGTGCGAGAGTGAGAGTGTGTGTGAGAGAGAGTGTGCGTGTGAGAGAGAGTGTGCATGTGAGAGAGAGTGTGTGTGTGTGAGAGACAGTATATGTTTGAGAGTGTATGTGTGAGAGAGAGAGTGTGTGTGAGAGACAGTGTGTGCGAGAGTGAGAGTTTGTGTGTGAGAGAGAGTGTGCGTGTGAGAGAGAGTGTGTGTGTGTGAGAGAGAGTATATGTTTGAGAGAGAGTGTATGTGTGAGAGAGAGAGTGTATGTGTGAGAGAGAGAGTGTATGTGTGTGAGGGAGAGAGTGCATGTGTGTGAGAGAGTGAGTGTATGTGTGTGAGAGTGTGAGTGCATGTGTGTGAGAGAGTGAGTGTATGTGTGTGAGAGTGTGTCAGTGAGAGAGAATGCATGGGTGAGAGTGTGTGAGCGTGAAAGTGTGTGTGAGAGAATGTGTGTGAGAGAGAAAGTGTGTGTGACAGAGAGAAAGAGCATGTGTGTGTGTGTGTGTGTGTGTGTGTGTGTGTGTGTGTGTGTTTGAGAGTGTGTAAGTAGAGCGTGTGTGTCACCTAATCTTCCTCTACAGTCTATCAGTGACTGAAACACGGGATTAGAGGCAAAGTAAAGAGACTTCACTTCCGCACACAATCTCTCTCTCACACACACTCTCTCACACACACACACACTTTATCACACTCTCGCTCTCCCACACACACACTCTCTCAGTGTGTTCCCATCAAACACTCCCAGGACAGACACAGCACAGAGTTCGATACAGAGTAAAGCTCCCTCTACACTGTCCCCATCCAACACACCCAGGACAGATAGAGCACAGGGTTAGATACAGAGTAAAGGTCCCTCGACACTGTCCCCATCAAACACTCCCAGGAGAGGTACAGCACGGGGTTAGATACAGATTGAAGCTCACTGTCCACTGTCCCCATCAAAACAGTCCCAGAACAGATACAGCACGGGGTTAGATATAGAGTAAAGCTCCCTCTACACTGTCCCCATCAAACAAACCAAGGACAGATACAGCACGGGGTTAGATACAGAGTAAAACTCCCTCTGCGCTGTACCCAACAAACTCGCCCAGGACAGGTACAGCACGGGTTTAGATACAGAGTAAAGCTCCCTCGATACTGTCCCCATCAAACACTCCCAGGACAGGGACAGCATGGGTTAGATACAGAGTAAAGCTCCCTCTGCACTATCCCCATGAAACACTCCCAGGACAGATACAGCAAGTGGTTAGATATAGAGTAAAGCTCCCTCGACACTGTCCCCATCAAACACTCCCAGAACAGATACAGCACAGGGTTAGATACAGAGTAAAGCTCCCTCGACACTGTCCCCATCAAACACTCCCAGGACAGGTACAGCACAGGGATAGATACAGAGTAAAGCTCCCTCTGCACTGTCCCCAACAAACTCGCCCAGGACAGGTACAGCACGGGGTTAGATACAGAGTAAAGCTCCCTCTACACTGTCCCCATCAAACACTCCCAGGACAGGGACAGCATGGGTTAGATATAGAGTAAAGCTCCCTCTGCACTATCCCCATGAAACACTCCCAGGACAGATACAGCAAGTGGTTAGATATAGAGTAAAGCTCCCTCGACACTGTCCCCATCAAACACTCCCAGAACAGATACAGCACGGGGTGAGATACAGAGTAAAGCCCCCTCGACACTGTCCCCATCAAACACACCCAGGACAGGTACAGCATGGGATTAGATACAGAGTGAAGCTCCCTCGACACTGTCCCCATCAAACACACCCAGGACAGGTACAGCACGGGTTTAGATACAGAGTAAAGCTGCCTATACACTGTCCCCATCAAACACTCCCAGGACAGGTACAGCACGGGTTTAGATACAGAGTAAAGCTCCCTGTACACTGTCCCCATCAAACACTCCCAGGACAGGTACAGCACGGGGTTAGATACAGAGTGAAGCTCCCTCGACACTGTCCCCATCAAACACACCTAGGAAAGGTACAGCACGGGTTTCGATACAGAGTGAAGCTCCCTCGACACTGTCCCCATCAAACACACCCAGGACAAGTACAGCACGGGTTTAGATACAGAGTAAAGCTGCCTACACACTGTCACTATCAAAGAATCCAATGACAGATACAGCATGGTGCGAGATTAAAGGACAAGCTGCCTCCACATTGTGCACATCAAACACACCCAGGACAGGTACAGCACGGGGTTAGATACAGCTCAAATCTTCCTCTACATTTTGCCCCATCATTGTGTGTGTGTGTGAGAGAATGTGTGTGTGTGTGTGAGAGAGAGAGTGTGTGTGTGTGAGAGAGATTGTGTGCGAGAGTGTGCGAGTGTGTGAGGAAGAGTGTGTGTATGAGAGAGAGAGAGAGTGTGTGCGAGAGAGAGAGAGTGTGTGTGTGTGTGTGTGTGTGTGAGAGAGTGTGTGTGTGAGAGAGAGAGTGTGTGTGTGAGAGAGAGAGAGTGTGTGTGTGTGTGTGTGTGAGAGAGAATGTGTGTGTGAGAGAGAGAGAGTGTGTGTGTGTGAGAGAGATTGTGTGCGAGAGAGTGTGTGAGAAAGTGTGCGTGTGTGTGAGAGAGTGTGTGTGAGAGAGAGAGTGTGCGCGAGAGAGTGTGTGTGTGAGAGAGAGAGTGTGTGTCTGAGAGAGAGCATTTGTGTGTGTGTGTGAGAGAGAGTGTGCGAGAGAGTGTGTGCGAGAGAGAGAGAGTGTGTGCAAGAGAGTGTGTGTGTGTGTGTGTGTGTGAGAGAGAGAGAGAGATAGTGTGCGAGAGAGTGTGTGAGAAAGTGTGTGTGTGAGAGAGATTGTGTGTGAGAGAGAGAGTGTGTGCGAGAGAGAGAGTGTGTGCGAGAGAGAGAGTGTGTGCATGTGGGAGAGAGTGTGTGTGCGAGAGAGAGAGCGTGTGCGTGAGAGAGAGAGAGAGTGTGTGTGAGAGACAGTGTGTGCGAGAGTGAGAGTGTGTGTGAGAGAGAGTGTGCGTGTGAGAGAGAGTGTGGATGTGAGAGAGAGTGTGTGTGAGAGACAGTGTGTGCGAGAGTGAGAGTTTGTGTGTGAGAGAGAGTGTGCGTGTGAGAGAGAGTGTGTGTGTGTGAGAGAGAGTATATGTTTGAGAGAGAGTGTATGTGTGAGAGAGAGAGTGTATGTGTGAGAGAGAGAGTGTATGTGTGTGAGAGAGAGAGTGTATGTGTGTGAGAGAGTGAGTGTATGTGTGTGAGAGTGTGAGTGCATGTGTGTGAGAGAGTGAGTGTATGTGTGTGAGAGTGTGTCAGTGAGAGAGAATGCATGGGTGAGAGTGTGTGAGCGTGAAAGTGTGTGTGAGAGAATGTGTGTGAGAGAGAAAGTGTGTGTGACAGAGAGAAAGAGCATGTGTGTGTGTGTGTGTGTGTGTGTGTGTGTTTGAGAGTGTGTAAGTAGAGCGTGTGTGTCACCTAATCTTCCTCTACAGTCTATCAGTGACTGAAACACGGGATTAGAGGCAAAGTAAAGAGACTTCACTTCCGCACACAATCTCTCTCTCACACACACTCTCTCTCACACACACACACTTTATCACACTCTCGCTCTCCCACACACACTCTCTCTCAGTGTGTTCCCATCAAACACTCCCAGGACAGGGACAGCATGGGTTAGATACAGAGTAAAGATCCCTCTGCACTATCCCCATGAAACACTCCCAGGACAGATACAGCAAGTGGTTAGATATAGAGTAAAGCTCCCTCGACACTGTCCCCCTCAAGCACTCCCAGAACAGATACAGCACAGGGTTAGATACAGAGTAAAGCTCCCTCGACACTGTCCCCATCAAACACTCCCAGGACAGGTACACCACAGGGATAGATACAGAGTAAAGCTCCCTCTGCACTGTCCCCAACAAACTCGCCCAGGACAGGTACAGCACGGGGTTAGATACAGAGTAAAGCTCCCTCTACACTGTCCCCATCAAACACTCCCAGGACAGGGACAGCATGGGTTAGATATAGAGTAAAGCTCCCTCTGCACTATCCCCATGAAACACTCCCAGGACAGATAAAGCAAGTGGTTAGATATAGAGTAAAGCTCCCTCGACACTGTCCCCATCAAACACTCCCAGAACAGATACAGCACGGGGTGAGATACAGAGTAAAGCTCCCTCGACACTGTCCCCATCAAACACACCCAGGACAGGTACAGCATGGGATTAGATACAGAGTGAAGCTCCCTCGACACTGTCCCCATCAAACACACCCAGGACAGGTACAGCACGGGTTTAGATACAGAGTAAAGCTGCCTATACACTGTCCCCATCAAACACTCCCAGGACAGGTACAGCACGGGTTTAGATACAGAGTAAAGCTGCCTATACACTGTCCCCATCAAACACTCCCAGGACAGGTACAGCACGGGGTTAGATACAGAGTAAAGCTCCCTATACACTGTCACTATCAAATAATCCAATGACAGATACAGCATGGTGCGAGATTAAAGGAAAAGCTGCCTCCACATTGTGCACATCAAACCCACCCAGGACAGGTACAGCCCGGGGTTAGATACAGCTCAAATCTTCCTCTACATTTTGCCCCATCATTGTGTGTGTGTGTGAGAGAGATTGTGTGCGAGAGAGTGTGCGAGTGCGTGAGGGAGAGTGTGTGTATGAGAGAAAGAGAGAGTGTGTGCGAGAGAGAGAGAGTGTGTGTGTGTGTGTGTGAGAGAGTGTGTGTGTGAGAGAGAGAGTGTGTGTGTGTGTGTGAGAGAATGTGTGTGTGAGAGAGAGAGAGAGTGTGTGTGTGAGAGAGATTGTGTGCGAGAGAGTGTGTGAGAAAGTGTGCGTGTGTGTGAGAGAGAGTGTGTGTGAGAGAGAGAGTGTGTGCGAGAGAGTGTGTGTGTGAGAGAGAGAGTGTGTGTCTGAGAGAGAGCATTTGTGTGTGTGTGAGAGAGAGAGAGTGTGTGTGAGAGAGAGAGTGTGTGCGAGAGAGAGAGAGTGTGTGCGAGAGTGTGTGTGTGTGTGTGAGAGAGAGTGTGTGCGAGAGAGAGAGTGTGTGCGAGAGAGAGAGAGTGAGTGCAAGAGAGTGTGTGTGTGTGTGTGTGAGAGAGAGAGATTGTGTGCGAGAGAGTGTGTGAAAAAGTGTGTGTGTGAGAGAGATTGTGTGTGAGAGAGAGAGTGTGTGCATGTGGGAGAGAGTGTGTGTGCGAGAGAGAGCGTGTGCGTGAGAGAGTGTGTGCGTGAGAGAGAGTGTGCGTGAGAGAGAGTGTGTGTGTGAGAGAGAGTGTGTGCGTGAGAGAGAGTGTGTGCGTGAGAGAGAGAGTGTGTGCGTGAGAGAGAGAGTGTGTGCGTGAGAGAGAGAGTGTGTGCGTGAGAGAGAGAGTGTGTGCGTGAGAGAGAAAGTGTGTGTGAGAGACAGTGTGTGTGAGAGACAGTGTGTGTGAGAGACAGTGTGTGTGAGAGACAGTGTGTGTGAGAGACAGTGTGTGTGAGAGACAGTGTGTGTGAGAGAGAGTGTGCGTGTGAGAGAGAGTGTGCGTGTGAGAGAGAGTGTGCGTGTGAGAGAGAGTGTGTGTGTGTGAGAGAGAGTATATGTTTGAGAGTGTATGTGTGAGAGAGAGAGTGTGTGTGAGAGACAGTGTGTGCGAGAGTGAGAGTTTGTGTGTGAGAGAGAGTGTGCGTGTGAGAGAGTGTGTGTTTGTGTGTGAGAGAGAGTATATGTTTGAGAGAGAGTGTATGTGTGAGAGAGAGAGTGTATGTGTGAGAGAGAGAGTGTATGTGTGTGAGAGAGAGAGTGTATGTGTGAGAGACAGAGTGTATGTGTGTGAGAGAGAGAGTGTATGTGTGTGAGAGAGAGAGTGTATGTGTGTGAGAGAGTGAGTGCATGTGTGTGAGAGAGTGAGTGCATGTGTGTGAGAGAGTGAGTGCATGTGTGTGAGAGAGTGAGTGCATGTGTGTGAGAGTGTGAGTGTATGTGTGAGAGAGAGAGAGAGTGTATGTGTGTGAGAGTGTGTCAGTGAGAGAGAATGAATGGGTGAGAGTGTGTGAGCGTGAAAGTGTGTGTGAGAGAATGTGTGTGAGAGAGAAAGTGTGTGTGACAGAGAGAAAGAGCATGTGTGTGTGTGTGTGTGTGTGTGTGTGTGTGTTTGAGAGTGTGTAAGTAGAGCGTGTGTGTCACCTAATCTTCCTCTACAGTCTATCAATGACTGAAACACGGGATTAGAGGCAAAGTAAAGAGACTTCACCTCCGCACACACTCTCTCTCTCTCACACACTCTCTCACACACACACACACTTTATCACACTCCCGCTCTCCAACACACACTCTCTCTCAGTCTGTTCCCATCAAACACTCCCAGGACAGACACAGCACAGAGTTCGATACAGAGTAAAGCTCCCTCTACACTGTCCCCATCCAACACACCCAGGACAGATACAGCACAGGGTTAGATACAGAGTAAAGCTCCCTCGACAGTGTCCCCATCAAACACTCCCAGGAGAGGTACAGCACAGGGTTAGATACAGATTAAAGCTCACTGTCCACTGTCCTCATCAAAACAGTCCCAGAACAGATACAGCACGGGGTTAGATATAGAGTAAAGCTCCCTCTACACTGTCCCCATCAAACAAACCAAGGACAGATACAGCACGGGGTTAGATACAGAGTAAAGCTCCCTCTGCGCTGTACCCAACAAACTCACCCAGGACAGGTACAGCACGGG